>NC_056711.1:13763150-13844425 GCF_018831695.1 Puntigrus tetrazona | reverse complement strand
TCACTTGAGCAATTTAATTTGTCATTAGGAGTAAAATAACCAAGACATTTTTGAATATTAGTTTAAGCTCAGTGTAATAAAAATATCAGAAATATCCTTAAAAGAAGACAAATACATAACACTGTATTATTATATAAGGTTTCTCACCTATTGAAGAAAGTATAACTTAGGTTTATCTGAGGTTAAACAATAAACGCTTTGGTGGGCTGACCGCCACAGAATTAATAAAAAGTTTTGGTTTCCAGCACTGAACTGATCTTTTGATTGACACATCAAGGAATATGCACTGTCTTCTCCTGTAACGTCAAAGACTTCCAAGGGACAGGCTGGAGGAACTTGGTGCATAAGCCACCAGCAAATCAACCATTTCAAGCCCTTAATATTCCTTAATGGCCACTGCCAAGACCGGAGTGTCCATGCCAAGAGCTGCATCTGTCATGTAGAAAAACATGCCCCATTTTTTTTTCTACCTTTAATGTAGCTTGAAAAAAATCACAAAACATCCCTTGTGGTTTTGAAAATTATGGAGGTGGATGTACAGGCCCTTAAAAAGCAGCCGATAGAAAGAGCGCCACAGAATGGACAGACAGAAAGCCCCATTTAATGGACCCGCTTGTGCACTCCAGAATAAAGGCTTCTAATAGCTCTACACTATATTAAGAGCACACCCTAAAGTACTCCTGATCGATGGAAATTCTAACTCATATTCCCACTGCAGTGCCGCTCCTGTCACCCGCATTACTCCCGCACCAATAATCGCTTGACCAATCGCTCTTGATCTAGCAGACAAAGAGAACGCTTTTTTTCAGCATGCAGAGGCAAAGCATGAGGAGGAAGATGCCCAGTGCCGGACTCGGCTTGGCCTACTGATAAAGCTCGTGTTAAGGCAAATATGTTTTACTCAATCCATAATTCAAAAGACGAGTATAGAGACAAGGGCAAAGAACATTGGGGAAGACAGCTGCTAGAGCCTCCTAGCCATAATGTGCAGATGCAAACTCATTAGGAGCGGACAATATCACACGCAGGACATTAAAAAGTCACTAAACGGTTTTGCTTATATTATTATCAATGTTGAAAAAACATTGGTTTTCTGCTTAATATATTTGTGAAAATGCATACTTTCGGCCATGAGTCTTTGATAAAAGTTAAAATATATATAATCATTTAAATATTCGCTCTATTTTGAAACATGTTCATGTCTTCTTACTCGATAGAAGTATTTACTTAGTCTCGCTTTTAATTTAAAATGTTACTTACATAAATCAGCATATTAAATATATTATGCGACATTGAAGGCTGGAGTGATGGCTGCTGAAAATTATTTTAAAAAAACAATAAAATAGAAAACATTTCTTTAAAACGGAATGACATCTACAGCATTTTGAACAAATATATGCAAATATAAGCCCTTGTTAATCAAAAGTTCTTTCAAAAACATAAAATCTATATTCAAATTATTCCAATGAATTTAAACGTTTGACTACCAGTCAAATCACTTCCACACTCATCCTAATTGCTGGCTCGAGTCAATTATAGCTTGCATTTCTTCGAAATTTCATGAACTCTAAGAATGCAACGCTCATTGTAAAAAGTTTTTTTAAACTAGATTTTTGCACAGCATTATTATTTCATAGTGTTATTAAGAAAGGGTTCTCTAATTTTGCCTATTATGTTCTACTCTGATTGTCTGTACCGTGTTTTGGTTAATATTTATTTGGCTGAAAGAAACTAATGGCGAGTTATCATTAGAGCTATTAAGATTATTACCCCTGGAAACAATGGAATCATTTTCAATCTTTGCAGCAATTAAAAAAAAAAAAAGCAACATTAAAAACAGCACGCTTACAGCATGTTATTCAGATCATTACTTTGATTGGAAAATAAATAAACATCTTCATCAAATCGAGAACAGGAATAAGTGAAAATATGAAATTGCTATCGTTGCAATCATTGACCAGTTTCATAAAAAGGCTTTGTTTCTCATATTGCTAAAATATGAGCCGTAACCTCCGGAAAAACGACAGCTAAATATGAGGTTGACGTAAATTGTTTGTGATGTGAACTTTCAGAAGTTGCTCAGTTGTAAAATACCAGTCTCCAAGCATTCACCGATGTCATCTTCTAATAAATTGAATCCCACCAAAGAGAGGAATGTCTGTGAGGAACGGCATATTATTTTTCACAACAGCTCTAATTTATTTTGACTGCCGTTGAATACCATAACTAAGGGTAAATCCGCCGTTACTCTGCCTGGTGCACCTTTATCATGGTATTTGACCTTTTTGACAAATTTCTCAGTAAAATAACACCTGGTCTGAGTATTCCATCACATTTCTTATCACTGAAAGCTAATGTAAGTAGCATTGTGACATTAAGGGTTTTCTATTGTTTCTTAAAGAAGTCTGTCATTTGAATACACCAAAGATCGTAATATACTAAAACAATGTTTTCTGTTTTAATATATTTTAATGTGGAAATTATTCCCGTGATGGTAAGGCCACGCGTTTTCCAGCAGCCATAACTCTAGTCTTCAGTTTTATATGATACTTCAGAAATCAGCGCATATGTTGATTACAATGTGTTTTATGAGGCATTCAGAGCATGTGACCTTCCCTCACGCCCACATTCAAACAATAATTCTTTGTGTTCCACGGAACGCAGAAAGTCCTACAGTTTTAAAATAACATGATGACAGAATTGTCATTGTTTTAGTAGTGAACTATCTATTCAATAAAAATGACAGATACTCCAGTCTCAACCAAACAAGTACATGAAATCAGACTTGTGTTGCAACTTGATGTAGTTGATGTAGGTTGCAGACTTGTCCATGCAACCGAAAACTAATATTATGCAAATAGTGTAGCGAGCTGCAATAAGCAACAGATATTAGCGCAGACTTAACATAACATATAGGTTTGTTTGCCTAGAGGGGTTACTTAGATTTGCCATTGCTCTGTAAACGGTGCAGATATTCCAGCAGTGTGTGTATGTGTGTGTGTGTATCCATAGGTTTATGGACAAACACAAAGTGACTCATGTAGCCACTATGAGCTATGCAGCTCCAGCTGAAAACAGCAATACTCTAGAGTTATTAAAATTCTATCAGTGCTGCTTTCACTCCCACCCCAAACACACACACAGTCAGACACACACCTTGCACTTGAATCAGCAGGACATGAAATATTCACTCCGAGGCTTTCTAGGACATATTTCTATGATGTACAAATAAGGTACAGTGCAAGAGACTACTTGTTTTAATACCTATAGCAATTTCTCATTGAATATATTCACAAGGTTAAATAATTTTTGTGCCATCTCGCTTCTGTGTGCGGTTGTGAAGATCTCAACAGACACCGACGCATCAAGCTCACGATAACAACAACCGCTTGGGCTGCACCGCGCTCACAGAAACAGTACCCGTGATACAACATCCCTGCAAGCCTCCGATTTATTTGTGCATCCAAATAAGGATCTGGCGCCCGCAACGTCTCCCAGACACACCGGGAGCTGAACGTTCTGCTAAGAAAGCACACAGACAGCTGGCAGAGTAGGACAGACGGTTCACAATACTGTCCGTTTTCTTAAATAGGTCACTGTTGATGAGGAATATTCTGCAACATCCAGACGGTCATTCACTTATAATCTTCCTGACCGTGTCAGCGCTCACATGACCATCAGATAAGTTACAGGGTTTACTGATGTCCATGGACCTACGTAATCTCCTAAAGTCTGCATTACAAAATGAATATGACAGTCCAGTGATGCATACAGAGTAACGGAGGGGGAAAAAAACAATGCTTTCAGCTTTTTCAAGCATCCCTTGTGGCATGCGGTCCAGGACTGCTTTTAGCGTGGCTCTTGTAAATGAAGCATGAAATGGCTTATCAATGATGGACTCCTTGTTCTAAAGAGCCACGGAGGCAGCCAAGAATAGCGGCGCTATTGGAAATTAATTGTTTCTTAATGTGTACCGTCGCCGACGCCCACCGTCACAAAGTTAAGCCTCGTTAATGTGTGCAATTAACCGTCCGACATTCTCCGCTGGTCACAAGTTGTTAGTGGGATGTATGGGAACGCTTATCATTCTGCACACTTCACCCCGCTGTGTTTTGACATGGCGTGAGAAAAGCAAATATGGAGCGACTGGGGTTGGGTGAAATTCAGAATTCAGTTACTTTCCGATTTATAAGTGGGAATTTGAACTGAACTGACCCACAGAATTGTGAACTGGTATGAGAGGAAGTTCATGTTACTGAATTCATTACAGCCACACAGGTATTTCATTAATTAGTCCAACACAAAATTTGGTCCAAAAAAGTTAGTCCAACACAAAAATATATTTATCAAATACATCCATTACTTATATACTATATATATATATATATATATATATATATATATATATATATATATATATATATATATATATATATATATATATATATTATTGTTATTTTAGTATTAAATTGTATTTTTATTTATTTTCAAACTAATCTAAATAATGAAATTTTGAAATTAACTGAAATGAACTCTTCACACCTAAATCAAATTTTAATAATAAGATATTATATATGTATAATATACATATAGCTTGTATGTAATTCATATACAAGCCTGACAGACAGACAGACAGACAGATAGATAGATAGATAAAATTTAATTTATATTAAATCAAAATAATACTATTCAAGACAAACCAAATCAAATGTTAAAATTGCTAATAAAAAATCCTGTTTGCCACATGCATTCAGCAATTGATTTGCCTTTTATCACATCACCAGAAAAAATGAAACATCTTTTAGTCACCTTAAAAGATATATGTACATGCACACTACAATTTGAACGCCATCTTTCATCTATAATGTTCACATTTTTAATATTTGCTCTGAATTATTAAAGTCGGGAAGCATTAGAAAAAAAGTCCCCTTTGCTCAGTTTCAAAGCAGTGCCATCCTCTGTGACATTCAGGAAGATTGAAATGCATTATCTGCCTGCACATTGTGTGCTGTTCTCCCAGGCAGCGAGCGGCTTGAAGCGCCGCTGAGCAGCCGAGTAAGAGACACACCGCAGAGAGCGAAAAGTGGAAGGGCCTTTTAGACCCGTTGACTCCCTAGATCTTCAATAACTGCTCCTGAATAGCCTGACTGACCTCCTGTCAGCCGGGCCGCCTTACTCCCAAAGACCCTGTCCGACACATTCTCTCAAATCCCCCATGTCTCCCACTCAATAGGCTAAAGGAATGTGTGTTTTTAAAAAGGATGCAGACACACCTATGCTTTCTCTCCTTGGAGAATGTCACCGACAACAACAGCCCTGTGTGTGTGTGTGTGTGTGTGTGTGTGGGTGTGTGCGCTTCGAGGAGACATAACAAGCGAGGCAGGGGCCTCCTAAAAAAGTCGGTAAACAAATATAAACCTAAATATTGCTAAATATAGCTCATTTATCCAGCAGAACTGTCTCTTTTAAAGGCTGTTTAAAGCATCATCTGAAAACAACAGGACTTCTAGTCGTGTGAACATGTCACGCCTAATTGCTTCCTGTATCTCTAACATCACTGATGGCTATCTTTACTTAAGACAAGGTGGTATTAAGCTGAAGGATGGATTGCTTACATACGCTTTTTACAAATCAGAGAATCTGGTTTTTGTGCACACCCTCTGTTTCCCCCTCATAGCACAGAAGATCATTAAGCAATCAATACATTTGTTTTGCACGAATGGATATGGCCATTTGTTTCATCTTAAACAGCACTCCAGACGTGCCCCTCTAACAGATACAGTTTTACAGAGGAGATGAAAGCCTCTGAATTGCAAAAAAAACATTTTCTTAATCGGTATGTGCGTCTTGTTTTCCAGTAAAAATATATCTTAACATCCTTAAAACAAGATAAATTGACTTGAGGGACAAAATTGCATAAGAGAATATGTCTTGAATTAACTTGATTTTTCATACTCCATGCTTTTTATGTTTTAAACATAAAACTCAATACATTTTATTAGATATATGCATTAAACATTTGCCGGTGGTGTACGAAAAATAAACTTGATTTAATTTTCTTTGACAACAATGTTTGTTATTTTTTACGCAATTGCCCCTCCAGTCATTTTTTCTTGTTTTAAGGATATGCATTTATTTATTTATTATTAACTGTGAAATATTGAAATTACTGAATAAGAAAATATATTTTTTGGCAGTGTTCTAATCAGTAAAGTGTCCTTGGAAGATGGCCCCTCCTCATCTAATTAAAATGATTAAACTCTGCAGAAGTTGAAGGCAATAAAATGAAGGCAATTTTGTCTTCTTTCTCTGGGTCCTAAGATGTCAAATAGCCTCTCAAGATACGCTGTCACAATAACTGACATAAATGAGCATGAATCTGATCACCTGTGAATGGAGTGAATGTTTTTCTTGATGAAAGTAGGAAATTTTTCAAAATTATCTGACCATAACCTCATCATATATGCTGTCAGATGAATTCAAATTTGTGCTGAAGTATAAACAAATAAATTTAGTCATGCACAGGCCCAAACAGAATGCGCAAACTTTTCTGTTTAAGCATCCTAAAACTAATTTGCATAAATACACAAAATAAAAAAATTATACGTGTAAACATTTATGCATTTATTTGTTCTCCATATCAAGTAAATTGCCTTTAAATAATCACGTTATTTAGTGCCCCTTTAATTTCTATCACCAAAGCCTATGAAATTTTGCCCATTTTGCCTTTGCTTAAAAAAAAAGTGTAAGAATTCTTGAGTACAAGCACACGGTTTCATTATTGATGGTTTTTATTTAGTTTCTAGACACCTGTTTTTTTTTTAAGTGTAAAAAAATATAGAATTTAATCAAAGGGAAAGCAGCCCATTTGTAAAACTGCATAATTTATCGAAGACAAATGTTTTTCAGCAGTATATATGTGCAGCAGAAAGACACTTGCGCTCCAAGATCCCAAGAGGACGTGCCAAAACTAACACGACTAGTCTTGGGCTTTTGTTTCGCCATGCATTCTTCAAGATGCAAAATACACCATAGGCCTAAGAGCTTTCACTCCATCTGCACCAAACAAACTGTTTCCAATATGCGGATTGTATCCCTCTTGCAGAACCAGACTTTGGACTACCAACGCTTATTCTGGTCCACTTTGACACAACCTCTGGCAAAAAGACATACATTTACAGTACAGTAGACAGGTAGAGCTGCCTATGATCTTAGATAAAACAAGCACTATTAGCATTTTTAGACATTCAGGGCTGCACAAACGTAAAGTCAGTGATGCATCTGTTCGAATAATTTGGAAAGTGTCTACACAAACGATCAAAGCCTAAACCAAAACCTGAACATATCCAAGCCGGTACAGCAGCATGTAACTAATTAAATAAGGTTAGATGATAAAACAAAAGCAAGAAGTAACTGAATAGCCCACAACATTTAAAAGTATTCTAAGAAAACAAATGGGTGTTTGGGAGTCCTGACAAACTGTCAAACCAAAAGCGATGTGACGCTTGTCTTCAGTGTTATCATCAAAATAAAGGAAATCTTGCCGTAACAACAGTGACTACACTCTGTTGCTAGTTCTCGAAGTCGACAGCAGACCTATTTTAAGTAAGTAGGTCAAGCAGGAAGAGGGAATGAGTCCCGTAGTCGACTAGTTTTATAATTCAGTCACATCTAAACACATCAACTGGTTTAAGTAGGTCCCCTGGCAGAGGAGATCCGCTAAATGCAATTAGGTGAAGTCATTAGACAGCTCTCGAATCAGCCAGATGAACGGATATGAGTAATGCCACATAAACCTGATAGATTCACTTCAATAAACAGAAAAAAAGGACTTCGGGAATCAAATAAACGTGGTAATCGTTTACGGACGGAGGAGGTAGCCACAATAAAAAATTCTGAATGAAAAATCCTTCAAGATGCAGCAGAAATGAGGATAGCACACTGTGTTTTCCTTTTAAATATTAAAAAAGGGATTTAGAAATGCTAACAGAGCCAACTAATGAGCCAAGACACACTCGCATGGCATTTAATTCAAGTTAATGCAAAATCTCGTACTTTCATTTCAAGTCGGCACGGTCAGCATTTCTGCGGACCCCAGGCATCTCACTGAGGAAATATTCATCATATATCTTATTAATAATTCATCTTGCACGACTTTGACCCTCTCAGATCTTAAAATGACTGCCCTCCCTTCGTTTCCGCAGCCACGCTGGGAAGGAGATACTCAAACCTCACGAAAAACACAAACTCGATGAACATGTCAACCATCTCCCCATATCCAGCCACAAACACCCAGAACAGCTTTCAGTCTTGTCAACACACACACACACACGAGACATTAAACATTTCCTTAGGGAAATGAAGATGTATCAATCAAAGATCCAGTTTTTTCCTCCTTAAACTGTCTCACTCTCTCTTTCTGCTCTTGTACTTCCTTCTCTCTCCTCTTCAGTGGTTTACAAAGTCCCCGTTGCCCAGTTCCTCTCTTTTCCATTTCCCACGCCGGTTTAGTGGTTTGAATGATTAATAAGCAGCTGGGAGCAAGGATCAAGTCGCATCTGTTATGCCTTAATATCTGAAATTAAAGTTCTAATGGGAAAAAGAGCAAAACCGCGGTTCATTTTGGAACATTTTTTCAAAATGAGCATCCAAGAAATCTGGCTATACTATTTTCATCATTTTATTTTCAATTCCCATGTGCTTGGTTTTAGTGTTCATACTATACAAGTCTTTACTGTACTTGTCTACAGCCTTGTAGCTGTGATGTTACTTTACGTGCTTTTAACTAAAAGCACACCATGCATACCATAGTACAAACAAACAGACTGGATTGCTGTCATTAACAGGAGCTCTAGAAGGTATTTGGACACTTAATGTAAGAATTCCATTATAATAAACTACAATAAAAATGTCAAACCAATTTAGGATTTAAGTGGTGATAATGAATGCACTTCAAAATAAAGATTAAAAATCATTTTGAAAGGTTAAAACATCTTCGTGCATTTAATATTGTGAACTACACCTATGATTTTAACATTTACGGCAATGAGCTTGACTCTTGACAGTTCGTTAAAAGTCCTTACAAAAGATGGCCTTGGTTATTTTGGCCAATTAACAAGTGTTTAAGTGTTTGCTGCCTGTATGTCGATTGTAAAAATAAGAAATTCAATTTATAACGAATAGTTATTGATTTGATTAAATATGCTGTAAAATATATTTGCTTGCTGTACTAATTTTAAATCATTTGCCAACAGCAAAATACATCATATAATCACACAGTGGCCTTTATATTCGCTTTAGAAAAACCTGACCATTCACTAATATTGTATAAATATTGACATCATTTCAAAAACACGGAATAATTCATCTTCAAGTCTGACTGAGTGTTATTGAACATTTATTTTCTGTTGTTCATGTGTGTATTGTACTTTATAGAAAACCTTGGCATTAAGAAAAAGAAAATAAGTCAATAAGATATGACACATTGAATTCAGCCCTCTCCTTCATGCTTGAGCATTCAGTACAGAACCATTTAAACATACCTGAGAGCATTAAAAACCATACATTAACGCATTCTACAGAAAAAAGATCAAATAAAGACAAAGTGAAAAGATTGGAAAATGGCAAATAAACAAAAAACTATTTACATAACATACACAAACACAGACGTTCAAATGCAAAGGCAAATACAAATTAATAGAAGACTGACTTTTTTCCCATCTCCCCACATTTCACCGTTACTAGGCAACCAGATTCGAGAACGCACATTCTGACCCGACAGTATAAAAGGCTGCTCTTAAAAGAAAGGAGATTCCTTGTCAATTTTGCCCAAAAAAGCCAGCATATGAAGGGCAGTAGAGTGGGAACCGAAGCTGCAGATCAGAGCGTGAAAGAGACCTGTTTTTTTTTTCCCTCTCTCTTTTTTTTTTTTTGGAAGAGAGAGCTTATTCGTCTAAGAGGCGACATCCTACCACAGGAGGAGGGGTTGTGACCAGAATGAGAGTAGCTGAATTGAATGGACCGGGCCATAAATGCTTTTGGGAGAGAGGGAGAAGCTACAGAAAGAGACCGAGAGGGGAAAAAATAATGAAAGGGGAGAAATGTGATGTGACTGGGTGGAGGGTTGAAAATGAGACAAAGCCGACCTGCGGAGTTTACTACAACGGTGTGACAGAGCATTGAGTCACTGCATACTTCCCTGAACTGAGCAGTTATTGACTGAGTTTTAGACTCCCACCACTGCCGGTGCCGGAGAAGCCTCTTTAAAAACGGAACTTATTAAGCCTAAAGTTACGTGATTCAAAACGGTGGAAGCATTGTCAAACTACACTTTTGAATTATGTAGCTATGCTGCAAGTTACCAATAAAATGCAAAAGTGCCTTAAATCTAAATGTATTCAGAATTTAATCAGAGCGGTATTTATCCGGCTCAAAAGCAATGGGGTTTTTGAGATTCATCTTGAACAGGGTGATAAGCATTCAATTTGACCAGAAAGTTATAAAGTAATAATAACTTCAATCAATAAAGTAATAATATTGTATATGAAATATATAGGGTGCTATTTGTGAAAAAAAAAAAACTGGAGGGGTGGGGGTTAATAATAACAACAATAATAATGTTTAATAAAAACAGTGAATAATTTCCACAGCTATTCAAACAACTAATAAATTATATAGAAAAAGCGAGGGAAAAAAACACAAAATGATTCACGTCAAAATTAAGGTTTAGAGATCATTTGATTCAGATCTTTAAAAAGTATTTAATGCAAATTCTTAAAAATAACTAAAAATATGCTGAAAACATTTAAAATAATGTAACAAAAAGTGAAACATTTTGTGAAATTCATGAAAATATTCCCTGACATGAAGCACTGATCAATTTTAAAACGAAGAAAAGGGCAGAAAGATAATTCAATGTATTCAACTTAACCTCACTTTTCTAAAGCATGTACATATTCTTGATATATATATATATATATATATATATATATATATATATATATATATATATATATATATATATATATATATACACACACACAAACACCTTTTAGCATCAAAACTGTCATGCACAAACATGCACTCCAGTCCTATAACTTTGTTTCTTTGCAAGAGGAGGACATTCCTCCCACCCCCTAAAAGCCCTCACAGCTCTCTGCATGACAGATCACCTAGACATGAAACGCATCTAAATTATGCAGTCGCTGAGCACGGCTCTACCCCACCGCTCACCATCCCACCACCGGGTAAACTTTTTCGATGTGCAGGCTCAAGCAGGAACTTTTAGCATGCTTCCCGTCTCATGAGTTTTCACAGGGCTTTGTCTCCTTTTGGAGGCGCTCACTACTCTGCTGTGACGGCCTGTCAACGCCAGCCTGCAGATCGCCTGCAGCCCCTCTTCAAACCATTAATCTAAATTAGTGCTCTGACAAAGTGTCAAAACATTGAAGCTCAAATGTGATGTATGCTCCAGAGGACCCCATCCATTTTCACCCATCTCATGACATTGACGTGTGTATACGAGTAAAAGTACAAAAGATAATCAAAATGATTGCAGGAAAAACCAAGAAATTGGTTAGAATGGGACTACGAGCAATTTTAGTGATGAGGAACGATCTGTGATCAAGCCCTTGAGAACTCAAACGCTCCCATGAGAAATGACAGGAGTGCTTCACTCTCAAACTGTATTAAGAAAAAATAATTATAAGCGGTGCGTTCACCGTGTCACAGATAACAAAAAAGAGGCTAATTCTAGCGTTGTACTGATAAGAAGTGGTTTTCTCTAAAATTAAAATTCGATCATGCGCTCACCCCCATGTCATACAAACCCGTGGAAATTTTTTTCCCCTGTAAATCACAAAAGGAGAAATTCTGTGCTCTTTTACACGCTAATACCATAAACGGCTATACATATAGCCCATATGACTTATGTGATATTACCGTGTAGTCAAATAACAGCTTTATGTGAGGAGCAAATCTAGATGATTGAATCAGTGTGCCTGATGCAGAAATAAATTCATTATTATTATGGTTATGACCCATTTCCTGAAAGACATCTGACAAAATTGTTCACAAATTGGGAATCTCTACTCTCATTAACTTGAATTGAGAGATGATTGATTGTGATTTTGAGTAAATATCGGTCATATAAATCTAGAATATGTTTATATAACTGGACAATTCATTGTAATTTATTGAAAATGAGCCAATAATAACAATAATGGAAATAAAACAGATAGATATGGGTCGGAAATTATGGAAATAATGTACTTCCTACTATTTCTCTTGCAAAACAGTACATCAGCAATAATAATTTTGGTTTGTGCTTATGCAATTGACTCCAGTCATGCTTAGTAAAAATAAGAACATAAAATATACTCAAATATAATAGAAGAATATGCTGAAAACCATAAAGCAGGATACAAGTTTGACATTTTGAGTGTACGTACGGCTTTCAAACCTATTATACAAAACATACACCGTACACATAAAAAAAGGTGACAGTTTCAATAATTTTTAGCATGACTATTAATCACGCATCCTGTCAATTCTTGGAAAAAATCCTGTCACATTAAGCAACAGCAAAACAACAGCTTTTGTTACTTTTTACCTTTGAATATCTGACCTAAAAAGAGAAATAAAAAACAACTCCATCAAAGTTTTTCATCAAAAGCGCGTCTAGAGATATGCGGGCAGATTTGTTTCTGTCTTCAGCTATCTCCCAAAAGAAGGGTAAGAGAAAAAAATATCTGCAGCTACAAACCTTAAGCACAATCACAAAGATATGGGCTAACACAATTATAAACCTATTGTGTTTTACCGCACCACTATCTATGTGTGTCCTCTGAGTAAAATCAATTCAGTTGGCTCTTGGTAACCTAGATGTTTCAGCAAAATGATACATACTTCAAAGGACGAAGCGATATTTAATTATATATATACTATATGTGCGTGCGACCACTGTGCTCTTTATATCATTAAAGATAGGTGTGAAAGAAAAATGGGAGCCATGGGTGCTGTTAAATCTAAACAGCTTAAAAAAAAATTATGAATTGGAGCATGCCTTTCTGTTTATTCAAAGCATGATGCGCTTTGAAGTTATACCCACTCGTTATGTGGTGCATGCGCATCAAATATGAACGTCTAAAAGTCTCTAAAATCCTTCAGAGCAGGATAAGGCTGCGGTATTTTCTCTTTTGTTTACCGACTGAATTTCAACGAGAACCGTTGGTAAGGCAGATGTATTGTTAGCGATGCAACTCGAAGCACTCATTAACTCTGAAACGAGGAGACTTTCGGAAAATAAACCATTTAAAAGTTGGTATATGGTTCTACTATGGCAGCAAAAACAACGTTAAAAATGTAATGAATAGATGGATATTTTTCCCCATCGTCGTGAAGAGCATTCACCCCCTCGGTAAAATAATCATTACACTATAAAAGGTATGGCCATACATTCTGAAAACTGCTCATGTGAAGCCTTCTTGTAGCTCTGACAGCAGACCACGATACTTGCAACACCAAGTTAACGAATCCGATTCCCAGGAAAAGCAAGGGTCCAGTTTCCGCCATTAACAAACGCCATTACGTCTTACTAAAATTTGCTGCTTATTAATAGCTAGAGGTGGTTTACGTATCAGTGTATGCAGAACGTAGACTATAGTTATGCTGAATGTGTGCTTTATAAGCAGCGATAACAAGCACATTCGTTAATAGGCATGCTAATAAGCGAGTGTTTATAGTAAGAAATGGTCTCTATACTAAAGTGCTAGCATATAAATTAAATGCAAAGTAAGTTGCTTTGAACAAAAGTGTCTACAAAATGTAAAGTGGCTTTAAAGGGTGTTTTTCCATCTGTTAAATAGTTGTGCTAATATTGTTTCTCACACATCACTGGTGCTAACAGGCCTCAGAGCTAAACTAATCTATCTAATTACTCCTTGCATACGTTTGCATCGCAGCCTTCGCACATAAACAGCTCTGGCACGACCTACAACTCGTATGACATAAATGCTTCATTTCCAATTCACTACGCTCTTTCTTGCTATAAATAAACACCCCATGACCACAAATTGCTTTTCCATCTTGTATAAATGTCTGCGGTGCACTGTGCCTTCCCGTGGAGTGACACAAGGTCACTGTCCTGCAGGACCAGGTGGCACCTCTTGGCTGAGCTAGAGGCATCATCCTCTTCAAATATCTATGGTAATGAGGCGGAAGCCATGCGACGGTCCAGCCAATAGGGAGTCAGAGCATGTCGGTGACTCAGGTGTGGGTATGAAAGAGTCAGAGAAGCAAAATTAAGGCTCTGAGATGTCAGGATGACTTCAACGACACGCCAGGGGACATGCTAATTATAGCAAATGGAAGTAAAGCAGGAAATGTTGATGAATTATCATCCGGGGCTGTGCGAGGTGGGAACTTTATGTGGGGGATGTGATATCAAACACATATTGGAGAATATGAGGAACAGTTGTTTCATTTCCTGTATTACACGATCAAGCCAAGCTAGCATAAAGCAACAGGAGTCGCTGGGTGCAAAAAGACGTGTAAAAAGGACTTTTCTAAACAAATCGACAAAAATTCTTGAATTAATTTTATGTATGGTATTTTTTTCATCTTTTCCAGTTATGAGTATGCCATTTCAGCCTTAGCAAGTATCCATTTTTTGATGAAAGCCAAATAACAGTTAGCATATTATCTTCAAAAGGATAAACTGAGAGTTACAAGGTTTATGCAAGTCTTTTAAGTAATAACATCTTTTTATCTTACTGTTTTTAGCTGCTTCTCAGAAATGCAAGATATAAACACAAAATTGCAAATCTGAGAAAAAATGTCTGAATTGCGAGAACGTAACTCACAGATGTGAGTATATAACTCTATAAAATCAGACTTTATAAAAGTAGCATGCAAAATTGCAAGGTTACACTATTTTTGATGGTCCTTTTAAACATTGTAGCTAAGTAACTTTGTAAGATGTGAACTAATTCTCATTAATTTGCAACTACATGTCTACTAACTCTCAGAGTAGACTGTTTAGGGTTAGTATAACAAACTGACATATACTTGCAAAATTTCTGAGCAGTATGTTGTGGACCCATCAAAATAAAATGTTAGAAGTTAAGAAGATAGTCTAGTAATATTCTAATGCTAGTTGACATGCAGTTATATATATATATATGTTTGCAATCAAATTATTAAAGAGGAAAGAGTTTTCATACCCAACTAATAGTGACTATTGCTTATTGTTTGTTTAAATATTTTTTTTAGCATTTTTTTCTTCTTCAAAGGTCTTGGAAACCTCCTCCTGAAGGTCAGCCTTTGTCCATGATTTTAATTACTCATTGGCTTAAACCAATATTTCCGCCAGCCCATCCTCAAGAGTCCTGCTGTGCTCAAACGCCACAACTTAAATGTCAGGATATCAACTGCTGATATTTGCACATCCTTCCAATCAGTCAGCAAGAGAATCTTTAACTCCATGTCAAAGCCCTGCTTTGCTAAAAATGAATCATACATGTTGCACCAACTGTTTCATTCCCACCTCACCGCATCCAACCTCATCCTTCAGAAACAAATGAGCGTCTGCTAAAAAATAAGCCAGTACGGTTGATTACTTCCTTTTTCACACATCATAAGTATTTTCAGTCTCCCTCCTTCCATAATTAGGAACAATCATGTGTCTGCTCCAAATGTTTTATGATAGGTCTACATTCCAGTACACTTAGTTTAGGATGAACAGAATGGCACATATCAACCTCTTGAAGTAAAGTATTTACTTCCATGAGATCGTGGGATTAAGTTAGATCAAATAAATCACTTTAAAATATGAATACTACCTAGATTAGTGTGCAAAAAATATTCATTTGCGAAAAGACATTTTTAATGTCTGGATGGACACTGATGCATGAAATCCACATATGGACACATGGAAAAGATTTACGTTTACATAACTTTTATCATTTAGCAGACACATTTATCCAAGGCGACTTACAAATGAGGATAATGGTAGCAATCAAAATCAACAAAGAGCAATGATATGCAAGTGCTATAACAAGTCTCAATTAGCTTACTGCATTTCTCATAAGCAAGTTGTTTTTTTTTGACACTGCATGTTTCAACGTCTATCCAGTCTTACTAGAAAATATGAATATGAATCACATATGAATTCCTGAAACCTCTAATAATGTCTTATGGACATAAACATATTTATTGATATATATATATATATATATATATATATATATATATATATATATATATATATATATATAAAACAGTGTTTCAATCGCATTTTTTTTTTGTTTTATAGATATGTCTCAAGATTTTGGTGTTATTTTGGTCTGCTTGACTCATGTTTTCCAGGTAATTGGAATACTTTACAGATCAATAACTCCCTTTTCTAACAGCGACACACACTCTAAATTAGACTGAATTTGGTAGTAAAAGGCAGAACATTTATCTTTCATATCTGAGCCACTCCACTGTTAATTTGGTCTTGTGTTCATCTCGCCTAAAGATTTTCTCTCAGGCTCTAGTTTTTCAGCAAACTGAAGCAGTTCATTTGCAATGTCCATTCTTCCTTTGATTTTAACAAGATGAAAATGAAAAGCAGCATGATCTTATCACCACCATACTTGACTGTAGGCATGGTGTTTGACTCATATGACTTTCGAAAATATTGCCTGAAAGGCAGCATCCTGCTCTCATCATGGCCACAAAATCACTTTCCACATTCTGACTGGGTCACTATTATGTTTTTTACTGTGCTCCAGACGTGCTTTCACATGGATCTTTTTGAGTAATGGCTTCTTTTGTACAACCTTCCCTTATAAGCCAGTGTTATGTAGAGCTCTAGATTCAGCTGACACTTTTACTCTGTTCTCAGTTACTGAACTCTGTAGCCCCTTCAAAGTGATTGTTGAGCTCGCCGCCACTACTCTCAAAACTCTCCATCATGTTCACACAGGAGTTATGAGAGATGACCTTTCCTAAAACGTGTCTCTATACTTTGATGCAGCTTTAACTTCCTGATAATTGAACTGACGCTGCCCACCAGGACAACTAAACACCAGGCGCCTAATTTATTTGTTTTACTTGAACTTTTCGAAAGATTCTTCAGTCCTTATTTTCTCAGCAGTCATCCAGATTCAAGAACTGTAGGATTTATCCAAAAATTGCAGTAGTTATTTTAATGATTCACAGGTAGAAGCCAATTTCAGGCAATCGTGTTCTTATTAGAACTATTTTTCAGAGCTTATACCAACATGATCTCATTAATATTCTTAGGTTTTTGTAAACAGAAGCTCTAGGCCTTTATAAAGTTTGGATATAGACTAAGAGGTACAATATAAATTAATTGACAGCTCCTAGATATATTTGCAGCAATAGCCAACAATACATTGTATTGGTCAGATTCTTTTATGCAAAAAATCATTAGGATATAAAGATCATTTTCCATTAACATATTGTGTAAACTTCCTACAATAAATATATTACAACTTAATTTTTTTATTAGTAATATACAATGCTTAGGACTTCATTTGGACAACTTTAAAGGTGATTATCTCAGTATTCAAATATTTTTGCACCCTCAGATTCCAGATTTTCAAATAGTTGTATCTCAGCCAAATGTTGTCCGATCCTAACGAACCATACATCAATGGAAAGCTTATTTATTCAGACTTCAAACAGAAACCCTTAAGATTGGTTTTGTGGTCCAGGGTCACAATGTTTCAAATATTTCAACGAAGAGCTTCTAACAACTTGAATTGCCAGCTCTTTAAAGATATACAAAAGCTTTGAAAACCTCAGCTAAAGATTACAATATTGATAAAAAAAACAAATTAGGTTAATAGATGTAACAAATAATCACTTGTGATCGCACACAACATATTTTATACTTTTACATATAAAAACTGGTGTTATTGTGGTAATACTTTTTCAAAAGGGTGCTAATATGTACTTTTAAAATACTAATATGTATGTTGTAATTGTAAAGTTAGGTATTTGCACTAAATAAAAACCAAATAAACAAAAACCCAGCAGTTAGAAATATATATTCTAAAGGTAAGATATTCATTCTAGTGACAGCTGGAGTGCACCAAAGAATCTAAATTGCTTTACTTTTGTTACAAGTCCCATCTTGATTGACTTATAAATAAATTAGGCATTAAAAATGCATTATTCAAAGTTTCTCCATTATTTAATGATAAACGAGTCCTGCTTTGGGATTGTTTCTGAATACTGAACTCACTGACCTGTAGCTGTACCGTTCCAAATGTTTCAGTAATTCGGTTCCCCAGCATTTCATTGACAGGATAGACAATCTGTAAAAGTCTCTAAAGCTGTAAATGTGTAAAACTGCTTATGTTTGCTATGTTTATAACAAAATATTAACAAATATGAATTTGTGAGAAAACGAATGACCCTAACAATTCAGTCGCATGCATACGATAATTAAATCTGTGCATCTGTGCTATCTTTAAATAAAACAATTTTTAAGTAAAATGAGAGAATATGCTAAATGAGTACATCATATAAATGTATAACCCCTTAATTTGCTTTGCTTAGCAGAGGTCATGTTTACATACGGTCCGCCATAACCAGTGGACATTTTCGTTTGATGTTATAATGGGTAACATATGGCATTTGCTCTAATCAAGTGTAGACAAGTTAGTATGCATGCATCTGTTTGGACTGTTGGCAAGACTACCAGGTCATGCACAATTACATGAAGCAGAACGAGATGCTATTCATATCCTTCTGCACAAGAGACATTTTTCTTTCATGCAAACTTAAAATGTTCTTATCCTACAAAGCGGCTCTGAACACAGCAACAACATGCACATAAGGCATCCATTCACAGATGTGCATTCGTTTTTAGAACAGAATTTATAACAGCCAGATCTAGGTCAAGATATATCCGTTTCTGAATAATGAATATGTAAAAGAGATCACTTAATAAAAATCTACAATGCTGCAAAAATTCCCTTTAATATGCAAGCATCTAGATATGACATTCAGAGGCGAACGCAATCGTGGGATATTAGACAATGATGTGCGAAACCTAAGATGACAGACTCTGTAGAGATGATTGTTTTCATATTCAGAATTGCCGCAAGGCAAGTACTTATATTTTATAATGTGGCCATTAATTCTCCTGCACTGTGATATTAGTTTAGCTTTATTAAGGAGTTCTGTTGCATCTCAGTGAAGACAAGAATAGTTCCCAGTACATATCCTAAATGATTCACAAGTCATCCATTATGAATGACTCGGTTAAAACCAAGCCACAAACAAATAGATGAAGACCACTAGACTGAAATATCTGAGCGTATTACTTTGACGCAGTCTGGATATCAGGATAAAACTCTGATCTTGTCCGTGTATGTTTTAACAAAGCGGTTCTCAAGTAGTGCGTCAAGACATAAAAACGGGCTGCAGGTCTGTGCAGACAGCAAAGAAAAATATTAGCCAAAAAAATGCAGTCGATACTAAAGTCAATGGTAAATTTGACTCTGTCAGTTGAATGAATTGATTCAAAACACATTTTTTCTGTGACACTTCAGAACCTATGTTTAAATGAGACAAACACATTATGAGGCAAAAGGTAGATAGATAGATAGATAGATAGATAGATAGATAGATAGATAGATAGATAGATAGATAGATAGATAGATAGATAGGAGGCAAGGAAATAAACCATGCAAAAAAATAAAATAAATTAAATAAAAAACATTCAGTTTCCTTCCTTCATCCATTAGTGTAATGCACAATGAGGACAGGATTTTTCACTCCAATCTCAGAACATAAACCAATGCAATGGTTTGCTGATGCAATCCAACCCACAGCACTGTGAGTGCCGAAATGGTCACATGATCTGACTGCTAAAGTCTACAAGTATCCTTTTTTTTTTTTTGCATTATTGTCTCATAGTCCTCCTCAGATAAGCTGATATTCTGATCCACAACGTTTCACATGGCTGGAACAATTATCGTTAATGCATCATCATAACTAGGGGCACACAAAGCAGAAGGCGCTGCCAATATCTCTCGTCTGGCAGGGCGGAAACATGCCCTCACATTGCTTTCATCTCTGCATGCGCCATGATTCATAATTCATTATTTGTAAGAATGAATGGGGGAGAAGAAAACCAACAAGTTATCTCAGCTGCGCAATTCATCTGGGCATGAAAAGCAACTAAACATTAATGTCTTGTGCATTAAGCAAAAAGGGGAGGGAGAGATCTTTGTGTGCCAGCTCTTCTATATTCCAACACAAAAACATAATTGATAACTCAGAAACTCTTAAATATACTCGAGTTTTGTGCATAAATGATTACGGTCTGAAAAAAACATTCATGCTAATCACTTTTGATTTACGGCGTATTTTTGAATGCCCTTTCATGTTCACCAGAACTAATGAAGAACATGAAATGTCTTCAAACATTTATATGCCGCTCTATAGGAAACTTTCAGAGCTCTGAAACTATTGCAGAGAAACTGAAATGTTATTAATTTAACTTAATTTTCCATATATTATTAGCTTTGGCGCAAGTGAAATTGACAGTGATAGATTATATTAATTGTAATGTCATTCATAAAAAGCCTTTTCTGGATCCGTAGCTGTTCCTGCAATAAACATTCCAATCAAGCCATCTCAGATTTTTAATAAAAAGTATTTTATCTCTCCCTCACCACTGAAAGAATTGATCATAATATATGGTGTTTGTACTTGAAAGTCAAGAACATCCCAGTCTGGACTTTTAAACTAAAACACTGCCCTTGAGGATGGACAGATGGACAGATAGATACACAGACAGATAGATAGATAGATAGATAGATAGATAGATAGATAGATAGATAGATAGATAGATAGATAGATAGATAGATAGATAGATAGATAGATAGATAGATAGATAGATAGATAGATATTCCTCTTCATTTCAGAAGGACACTACACTCTGCCAAATCTAAATGCAGTGATTGGCTGAAATTAATGTTGTTCCAGGAGCAACAATGCTGATCCAGGAATATGTCCTACTTTGTCTTTGTTATAGGAAATACAGCCGTTATTTCGCACTGACCCTACATGGATAGAATGATGATGAGATGATAGAATGATAGAATGTCAATGTCCCTTGTCCCTGCTGAATTTTAAAACTAAAATAACTTTCGGTTTTGGCCACTTTAAATGCTGTCAGCAAATGCAAGACCTGGGTTGTTCAATAATTCAATGAAAACCTTTTTGTCCTTTTTGAATAGACAGACAACATCCGAAGACAGACTTCGCTTCGGCTGACACTCACCATTCACTCACAGAAGGCCTACATTACTTTAATGGCACAAAATGATAGTTACAAAGTTTTGCAGAGCATCAGATTGTAAAGCATCAAGCATCATTACTCTTTCCATTTATAATACAAGTCAATCATACAGTTGAATACTGAGCCAAAATTTGTATGAGCTTAAATTGAGAAAGAAATAATCTTTTTGTGAAAAAGCCCTCAATAAAAGGGCTTTTGTCTAAAGCTGACACTAAAAACCATCATAAAAATGCTTATATTCTGAAATCATTTTCAGAGAAGACAAAAATAGAAAGCATTTATGTAAGCGAAGATTAATGATCACAAATTGAAAAATCTATTTTATTATTGCATACAAAACTTTATGTTCCTGTAATTCTCTTAATAAATATAATTTTAAAAACATACGCATTCTATATATATATATATATATATATATATATATATATATATATATATATATATATATATATATATATATATATACACACACACACACACACACACACACACACATACACAGTATGCACAAATACATTATGTAAAGAAACAAAATGATTTTAGATGTGATTAATCGTTTGACAGCACTAATATACATATTTTGGGAGGCAGCATAAGGAAGCCTATGATGCCTGTCTAGTTTCTGGAAGAGAGCTAGAGAACAATTAGCTACGATTCAGAATGCCCTGGAAATACAGCCGCTATAAGCTCTGATGGGCAAATAACACTGAAGAGAACTATTCAAACCACAAGCATCTGCCAGGAGCTGCTCAATCAAAACTGTTCTAGGAAAAAGCAGACACACGAGATTCTGTCCTATATTTATCACTAACAACCGTACCGATGCACTGCTATCCAGCCCAACTGTTATTTGTGCTAATTGTTAACGTACTTTACACTGACAATGCATCTAAAATCTGTTATATTCAAAGTCCTTGAGCTAGAACAATCTGGATGTGAGATATTCTACTGGCACAGTGAGAGTATGATGTACCAAGGGCTTCAATTATCAGTGTTTGAGAAGATTAAATAGGGATAATAGATATATGCTAGTAATTTGGTCTAAATGCTTATTAAATTTACCTTGCAAAAGATCAGAAGGAACAATTTAATAAATGCAATAACCGCTGTTAAATTGAGAGTGCAAGTGCTGAAAAACAAATGCTAATGGACTCCACATAAAGCTGAAGATTCTGTATGTATATATGCATTGCTACGGCATTAAGCAGAACTGTAAAAATAATGACTGTTTGAGAGCCTCATTCAAGCTTCGTGAACATTGTACATCAGGGGCATATGCACAGATTTGATCTTAGAGTGTGCGCACGCTTAAATCCACGGCGGTGCTCATTTTTATTAAAATAGTCTTTGACGTGGAAAAGTGCTTAGCGTCACATCAGGGTCAGACATACGCACTTTTTATTGCAAGTTTTTGAAAATGTAAGTTGTTATTGCAGCTTGCTGTTCTAAATTATGATGACTGGTGGTTTTTTTATGTTAATGACATCAATTAGGAGTTGTTTACAAGCCAGAAAGATGAAACCATTCATTTGCACACAAATCCGAGATTACTTGCGATTTCACATCCGAAAGAGAGGCGCACGTAAGACTTCTGTTTGCATGTTCATTCTATGCATTTTATCTATGCATATCTCAAAAATTGATTGTAAGGTCATATTCAGGCTGGTTTCTGCGCAACATTTTATAAATGAGGCCATGGATGATTATGAATGCAACTTATATATTTAAACGTATGAGTGTGTTTATATACCCTATATGAAGAGTTTATTTGCAAAAACAGATAAATAATTTGTTGTGCATTCCAAAACTGTAGTTATGTTATTCTTATATTATATATATATATATATATATATATATATATATATATATATATATATATATATATATATATATATATATATACGTGTGTGTGTGTGTGTGTGCATATATATAATATTTAACATTTCAAGACAAGAAAAGTGAGCTTGTATTTAATACACAGAGAGAGAGAGAGGTCGGATTTGGGTCACACTGAATAGGAATGATGCTGAAAATTCAGTTTTGCCATTACATGAATAAATAACATTTTAAAATATATTAAAGAAAAAGTCATTATAAATTGGAAAATGTTACAATATTACTGTATTTTTTAATCAAAAAAATGCAGCATCGGTGAGAACAAGACACTTTCCAAATTTTTGAACGGCATTTCATAATAAACACAATACATATTTTTGTCTTTGCTTATTACAGTAAGTAAAACTGGTATTTAGATTTTTTTTTTCTTTTACAACAGACACGCACCACCATTAAACAAGTGGCGGGATCACAGCAAACCCCTAGCTGTTGTTTGCTGGTTATGCTGTTCAGCGCTCTCATTCCTGTAGTTGGAAATAATGGGCCTCAAGCCATTTATAAAACAAACCAGGTATGACAGTATAACTCAAAAGCAAAGCGTTTGTTAAAAACTATCGATTCTGTGTCTATGCAACCCTCTCCGTGTGGGTCCTCCAGCACCCCGCTGTAGTCTGGGATAAATGCGCCAATAAGCTGTAATTCATTAACCTCTATCTCTAACACTTTACTGCTGTGCCAGCAACATATGTCAGGACCAATCCAGCTCAAACAAAGGCTCATTCCGTCCAGCATCCATAAGCAATGCAAATGATGGAAGGTGAAAGATGCACTGGAGGGGTCCGCAGCGTGGATGGGAAATGGAGGGTGAAATTCACCTCAAGGATGCAACAGAGATCCCACATATATTGCCACTCTGGATAAAAGGTCTGTGTGAGCGTGCAGCCCTCTCGCATGCCCTGCTGTGATAAGCCCGGACAGGAGAGTGAGCAATCACTGATTAAATCGGTGATTTAGCCCACGCCAGCACCCACCCGCAGCCCTGACCTCTGGGTTAGAGACTGCAGCAGCTATCTGATCATGAACAAAATAGCTCTCAGCTGGTGGGGCTCCTGCGCTTGGGAATTTTTCAGTGGGGGTCAAAGGTGTGATCCATACGCACCCGTAGGGGGCTGATTCAGGAACAGCTGTGAACAACACTCCACCGGACTGAAAACAGCACTGATTAGCCGTTGCACTTGACCACACTGACAACAACCGCAACAACGCAATCACGCGCGCAGGGTTTAATAGAGCTTTTTCGATGCTAATGAAACAAACTGGTGAGGGGTGCTTTAAAAAAAACAGCTTTGTAAAGCCTTGAGAATCATTTGCTTCGAACCAGTGTTGCAAACCACGTATCAAACTGCCAAAGTCGCGTGACTTCATTAAACAAGGCTTTGTTACATCATAACTTTCGCTAAATTTCTATAGTTTCGCCGTCTGAACCGTAATCTTGGATCAATTCTATAAGTCTGTGAGAAGAATTATAACTATTAATCTCATATTAACATCATTAACCAAGCACTCCATAAAACAAATAAAAAACAAGCTGTAAAAATGTACTTTTCAATTATTTTCTTAAATTATGGAAGATTTTATACAATAGGTAAATTAGTAGAAGAATAACAACGTGCAGTAAATGTATATTTAATATTAATAATTATATTGATATTAGTGCTGTCAAAATTAGTGCGTTAAAGCATGCAATCATTTTTTTAAGATTAACGCATTAAATATATTTAACGCAGGGGCGAGCTAGGGATGGCCACCCCACTCACAACTGCTTGCCACTTTTTTCTCTTCACGAGAAGTGCATTTATTCAGTCGCATAACGTCTTTACGACCACATCAAACAGGAAATCACTTCATTTCAGGACCATGTGCGAGTCAAAGGAAATGCACAAACCGTACCGTGCTCGCTGCAGCCTGTATCCTTTCATTTTAAAGAGCGAAATAAACTATGCGCATGCAATGTTGTGGTCAGTTAAGTCATGAAGCTACCAGAAAGACGATTAAAGCTGCCTTAGAGCTGTGCAAGCACGTAATATATTTATATGAGTCACATTTAAGAACATCTCTCAGAAATGGTTTTCAAAACTGTCCCGGAGCAGCCCAGCGCTGTCTCATTCATCTAGCACGCTCGATTTAACTCGTCAGCTCATTAATAAAGACTTTAAGACCAGAAGATGGTCAGTGTTGAGAGTAAATAAGATTCGTGTCAGAACGGCGTCACATTCAGCAGCAGCAGCTCTTAAAGAAATAACAGCTGCTGGGATGTCCATTAATCAAAGGACAAAGAAAGCTTTTTTTAGCTTTAAGGATTCATCTATATTTAATTTAAATACCTTTAATTTACATTTCTGTATATTTCTGCCGAAGGGCACAAGTACATATGATATTTGTTATAAGGGGTTTATGTGAGGATTGTTTTAATGTCTAAATGTTAAAATTGATAGCTCTGAATATAGCTCTCAATTATACAATAATGTTGAATATGCTATAGCCAATGAATGGGGGGAGGCAATTTTATAGAGAAATCGTTATTGGTATTATAGGCTAATGGTTTTATGTGAAGATTCACTTAAACTAGTTATTTTAAAATGTTAAAATTGATTGCTTTTTAATGTTGAATGGCTAATCAATGATTAAATAGCTAGTAGGAGAAAAAATATTCCAGAGACATCAGAGTGATGCTGGCCTTCAGTCACAAAAAAAGATGCTATTATGCAAATATTTATGTTGTATGAAATCCTTACGGTCTAATACTTTCGAATCCCACTCCATTATTATTCATATCATTTATCGGTAAATGTACATCGTTCAGATCAGTGTCTTATCATGTTCAGTGTTCTCATGTTCCATCATTTGGCCAACTGATGAGATATTCTCTCACACACACAAAAAACACAGACCCTCTCACCCTCTGTTTTGTTTCTCTAATTTGTCACCGCTAATCAGAGAAGAAAGCTGCAATCATTGCACCTCAGTGTTGAAGCAACATGCTGATGACAGCCAAGGTCTTCTTCACTGAGCTGATGAGCATGAGAGACGCAGTGAAGTACACTCGTGGACTTGAGGACTTGTATTCCCAGATTGGGACAAGCATCTGTTCGCCTTGAGAGCTGCCATCTCGCATCAATACATGCAAAAGCATAATACAGAAAACTCGCTTCAGTTAGATCTGTATAATTGATTGATGCGTTATAACTTCCTATGTTTATATAGTATTTTACATATGAAGACTCTTACATCAAGCTCAAAAATAAATACATCAGCAAGAAAATAAATAAAAGTATCCATATATATATATATATATATATATATATATATATATATATATATATATATATATATATATATATATATATATATATATATATATATATATATATATATATATATATATATATATATATATATGCATTACACCTGAATTGGCAATTTTACCAGAATGTGTCAAATTTAGAAACCAACTATTTATGCTAAAACATACATTATTTTCATCAAACCATAAAAACTCACTGATATCACTGTTGCTGTTGTCCCACTAAAATGATGTCACTTCCTGGAAGATGATGTCATCAAGGTACTGACTTTTGTTACTAAATGCTAAACTGATACTAAGGACGCAAGAAAGCATGCATTTCTTACCAATTTAACAAGATTGCCATTTTTTGAATGGCAGTTTAAATGAACAACTAATATATATACAATATATATATACACATTCTGAATATTGCTTAAATTGCTATTTAATATTACTTTATTCAGTTAAAAATGTATATTAATCATTTAATAATTCATTTGTATTAATAGTTAACCTACGGGATGACCCACATATGAAACGGTGTATAGCTTTAATCAATGGTTTTCTTCCTTTCATTAGCATAACAGCCTTAATGCAAAATCCCATGCTCGAACAACCTCATGTGAACATGGCTATAGTAATAGAGGTTATTTGCATCATGTAAACATTTAATGCAGTGCATCACTCCCCAAAAACGGAGAGCAGCGCCATACTAACTATCTAATCAGTTGAATTTATGCATCATGGCTGTTTTCAACATCTCTGCATATTTTCTCCAGCAACCCGACAACCACAGACAAAAATAACCATTTAAATTATGAAGCACCATATGCCCGTACACTCTATGGATTTCCTTACCGTCCCCAGTGCAGCCACAGAGAGCTGTAGCCATGCAATTAAACACCTTAATTATCAAACTGCCCTTTCACCATAATAAGATAAATGTTAAAATTAAAATGCAGATTCTACAATTCAAGTCTTTTTTTCCAACCCAGTTCCGTTCAGGTTCAGAACGGTTGCCATGGCGATAGAGATCCTTAAGAGAATAAATAAGTGCCACTGATGAGCTAACAGAACTAACAAGTAATCTGACATGTAGAGGTACAAAGCGTTCATCAAAAATACCCATCAATAACCTGCCATCCAATTCTGCGTATAGAGGAAACATACTCTACCGCGTCTACCAAAACAAAAGTGTAGACAGCACAAGTACTGTACCGTGTGGTTCAAGGTTGAAAGAAATGAAATGGCTGTGAGGGTATGGTAAAAGCGAGAAACAGACCACTTTAATAATCAGGATGAAAACAATCACTATGCCTCCCTGGAAACATGTTTGTACCGATCAGAGATGTATAGGAACAGCGTAAGATTGTGCGCTCTCTCCTGTTATTGAACATTCCGAAGCTCAAATGCAATAATGAAAACTGCTACATTTCACGGCATTTATTTGCTCCTGGCTGACATCTTTTATTTGAAGTACATTTAAAATGAATGACTTTCCAACTTTCTGTTATGTCTGACTGTTAATGCTGCCAAAATAAAGAAATACAAGTAAGATACACAACAAGTAAGAGAAAGGATCAGATAGAGATAGCTACATATATCGTGACCAGGATTATTAAAGTTAGCTATATATACATTATATATATTTCTCACAAACAAAAAGGCTTTAAGTTGTTGTTGTTTTCTACACAAAAATTTAAAAGTTTTCCAGTTTAATTAATTGCCATTTAGTTTTTTTTTTTTCTGAGCCAAAAATAAATATTCAGTGTAACAATTTTACATTTTTAAATTTGACACTATCCTATGTGTTTGCCATTTGTCAGTATGATGTTTCGCTCAATTAAAACACAATAAATTTGAATACGCTTCCTAATTCTTTTATACATAGATATGTACACGTCAGAATGAGCATGTTGTTTAAATTTTTACACAAATATTGTGTTACACTGAATGACAAAGAACACATTATTTTAACCAAATTTTGACTATAAATAATATATACATATATATGTGTGTGTGTGTGTGTGTGTGTGTGTGTGTGTGTGTGTGTGTGTGTGTGTGTAGCTAAAACTAAAACTGAAATAAAAATGTATGAAAACTAAATAAGATAAGAATAGAAATATAAAGTCACAATAATGAGTCACAGCAAATGTGGCACAGAAGCACTTTTGATGTGCTATTTATATGTCTTTACACAAACTGTTAATGCTGCTCAAAAGGAGACATACTGCTGCCATAATTCAATCTGGCACAGAACACAATGAACCCGGCTGTGTACAGACACCTTAAGAAGAGAAAAAAGTCACAGCTGTGAGAAATAAAGTTGTAAATAAGAGATATAAAAATCACAATTGTGAGACTGAAGTCACAAAATCTAAGTCAAAATGAATTTGCAGTTGTGAGATATAATTGGGTGTTTACTTTTTCATTTTTTTTTACATTGTGCCAGTGGATAAAAAAAATGCAGGACTGTTCATTTGTACACAAAAAGACATACTGGACAACTCAGAATAAAATACAAATTAGGGTCTGAATGAGGCATGACATGTACCTGCTACACATTAAATTGTCTCTATGGCCCAGTGGTGATGGGGAGCAGGTTTATCCAGTGCATACCGATATTTAACCAGACTAACAGAACGCAGTGTCTGTGTGTGTGTGACAGAGCGATGTTTGCTAGAGACCAGCTGATGGGGTAACAGGCAGATTCAATCACAACTAAATGTGCTGATTACTAAGATCACAGTCTTGCTCTCACACACTCGCCCCCTTGAGAAAATCACTAAACTACATATCAGTGCTGTCGCTTAAATTCACAGAGCATGAGCAACCCCTCCCCCTGCACCCAATGAGAGCACCATACCACAGAGGACCTTAGCGGACACTTTACACACGGCCTGGGACAATGTTTATGGCCATGCCCAGCTGTCGATGGCCCTGGACGACACAAATTCAGCTACGTTCCAAAACCTAGCTGGCTCGCATTAGGGCTCCCATCTATAACAAATATGGCTATTTCTGATGAATAGAGTGTTAATGTAAAACGTTACCTATGTAGCCAAAGAATCACATTTGTACATTTTCTTTCTATATGATGATTTTTATATATGTTAATATATATTAAATTATTCCATATATGTTTTTACTTCATATGACAATGCATTTAATATATGGATTTTAATATATATATATATATATATATATATATATATATATATATATATATATATATATATATATATTTTTTTTTTTTTTATATATATATATATATATATATATATATATATATATATATATATATATATATATATATATATATATATATATATATACTAAAAACAGAAAAGTTATTTATTATATTCAAGTGCAGCCTTGATGAACATTAAAGGCTAAAGACATCTAATATACATAAAACTTTATAAAAGACATGTAACTGAGGATCCAGTGACACTCTCGCCCATGAGATGAACACAAACCATCACTCGATGCACAGAACACAGCTTCTTACATTAAATATTTACATATCCAAGACAACAAACTAAATGAATTCCAGACTACAAAAGTCTTACAAGAAAAACCTCGACCTAAACTGTGTTTTACCCTTAGATATGCATGAAAAGAGAAATTACGTTTCACTCATCACATCACAAAGAACACGATACCAATTAAAGACTCTTTTGATCTCGCATGCAACCGCTATAAGGAGCAAAACCCATTTTCTCAACCACCTCCAAGAAAATGAGCTCAGGCTGTGGTCCAAAACCAACAGCAAATCCTATACTACAAAAACCGCTCGGCATGAAATACACAAAGACACATGCTCAATTGCCAATTAATAACGCCGCAAAATGACCATTTCTAATGGAAAATGTGTTTTTTTTTTCTATATCAATTCCTAGGTGTATTTAGTTTTTTTTTTTACTTAACGTATCCTTGGAGGTGTGCGTCACCTGTTTGCCCCGATCCTGATTTTTGTTCAAAAAAATGATATTTGGGAAATTGTCTCCAGCTTCCTGTCGTCTAAAAGAATGAGGTAGCGAGATAGAGGGCAGGGGAGGAGAAGGGCTGCTCAGGTGGGGTGTTGCTATTGATTCCTTATGTGGGGACAATTTCCTGAGTGCCTCTGATTTGTCTGTCACATCCCATTATGACTTGTGTGCTTTGAGTTCCACTTTCCTCTGTGATACCGCATGAGGTGTCGCAGCTTTTTATGTGCCACCGGTATTGAGGGAATGTATTGAATTCTCTGCAGTTTGGTTATTATTGCCTGTGAACTTGATTTACCCATCTGGGCGAATTTCAGAAAGCAATACTGAAATGCTGTAATCAAGTTACCCATTGTAAAAGTGTTTCAGTCAATGTGTGGGGAAGGTGGGAGGGGGCACGTCTGGCTTTTAGACGCCTTGCTGCGCTTTGGTCTGGAAGTTCTGGCAGTCATGATAAGGGAAAATTGTCATGTATGAAATACTGTATCTAGCCAATAGAAATTCTCTTATCGCCGCCTTTAAAGGCTTCAATGCATGTGTAAATCCAATAAGCCTCATTACTATGGAGGTAAAAGGATCAAATGACTTTCTTTGCATAAATTAGGACTATGCTACCCAATGTCTTTGGATAGAAACAGTGATCATGCCAAGGTGGTTATCTATTATAACGCTACAGTAAACCTCAAATATTCAGATGTGCACATGGATTTCTGTCAAACATATTTTGCTGCCCACACATTTTTGAGATGCAGATTGTGCATAGGTAACAATAATAATAAATGCCATTAATAAAATATAACATAAAATAAAAACTGATGTATCTTTGTTTTTTAGCAGATCTTAAGATATGAGACTTTGGTGAGTAAAAAAAAACAAATCAAAGCAAACAAAAACAAAAGTAAGTAATTATGGATTTTGGCTCTTGAGACCGTTACCAGATTTCAAGATATGAGACTTTGTTGAGTAAGAAAAAAGAAAAACCAAATACAATGTACACTAAAATTAAGATTGAGTAGTTCTGGAAGACCTTTAAGACCCTTTTAAAAATAAAATAAAATAGAAATCCTGGATTAAAAGGATTAAAAGCGTCTTTCTTAACAAAAATCTATCTCCCTTAAAAGACACATGACACATTTTCTGCTATGTAAGAAACATTTGACACATTTAATTCAATCTGCTTAGTGAGCCCAACAGGCAAATCAAATTAGGCAGACTTTTGCTGAGATATCTCAACCTGCTCGCTTACACCACAATGCACATGTAACACAGACCGCAGGTGATCTCCTGTAATTGAATGTGATCAGCCTTGAAAAATCCACAGTTGAACATTTATCCAAGGCGTTTGGAAAAATAAATGGATTAAACAAAGTCGACAACTTCCTGCAAGGGTGTCATTACAACATTTGCATTTCACACGAGAACACCACCAAATGAGGATACTTTTCATAAACATTGATGACATTTCTTTCATGTTCCAGTTTCCATTTCATCAAAGATGATTCTAATAGATAATGCCAAGGTTACTTGTGATAGTAATCAAAGGAATAGTAATTGTAAAAGCGAGCAGAGACTGCTTATGCATCGGGTGGAAATGAAATTAGCATTCGTTAGCATAATCACGTGGGAACAAAGAGAAATCATCATTTCCTTTAAGGATGATGCGTCAGAGAATAACGCCTTGAGAAACGATCTCAAAAATAACTCAGAGCAAGGTCAGTGTTTGTACTCATTTTTGGAGGTAAAATCATCTCCGCTCTAATTGTTTTTATCTCTTATTTATCTCCCAAGTGAGAAAAACTCTGGTTGAAAGTTGTGCCACTTTTGCATCTTAACCAACTGCAATCCAGTTTAACAAAGAGTTAAGTGCATTAACACGTTACGTTGCACTTTATTTAAACTGTCATCTGCATTTTTGCAGCACAAACACACCTTGTTTCTATGCAAATTAAGCTCATTATATAAGCCTTTATATTTATGGAGTCAGACCGCAGAAGTCTGCTGCATCCTTCCACAACGTAGCACTCAGGACCAGGAATTGTAGCGTGCAAATTGCCTTTAGATTTTGAGGGAACGTTTGCGCCATTACCTGATTTGCATAACTCATTTAGCCAACCAGAAAACAACACACACAGAGCGCATGAAAAACGGTGCTATCAGTGAACTACCCTCTCCGCATCTGAAACTCATACAAAGTGATCAGGCTTCCAAATTTTTACGGCCAAGTCGAAACATCTTACTGAGCTCCGAACGTCATGTTTTAACGGATAGAGCAAAATGAGACAGACTGTCTAGGAAGTCAATTAAAATGAAGTAATTAAAATGCATTCAGGGCAAAACATGTCTGAAACCGCAGCGAGCACTGACCTTAAAAGAAATTCGCAAAACTTCTATAAATGAAAGTGTCCTGAAAAGCTTTTTCTGACATTTTGATGGGCTACTGCATTTGCAAACTTGTCAAAATGCAGGGCTAAGCATGTTTTACATAACTACAGATATAATTTACAAACCTCCATAATAGGACCCTAACTGGTTTCTTACTGTGCAACACCCTATTACAAAAATATATGGTTTGATAACAGCTTGTGTGACACGTACATTTAAAAGTGGCAATTTAATTGCTAAGTACTTTTATTCTAACTCGCAGAGAGTTGTACCACACTTGCAGCGACTGTCGCTAACCTATAATTGCTTTTCAATTGCGCTATCAGCATATGACAGATGCGACAATTTCAATTCGAATTTCAAGTGAAGCACAATCGCTTTTTTACAGTTTCAATACGGCATAGCATGAAAGGGAATGCACATTATCTCTGTTCTCGTTACATTACCCAGCTGCTAAACAAACCCTGCCCTCAAATGACCCAGCAGAGAGTGTCACGGAAAATAATCACTTTGAAACACGCGTCTTGACCCCGTCGACTATTCGGAGGCTTCCACGTGGCGGCCCAGGGTGACTTTAAAGTGCAGCCTTGCTCGACTAAGGTTGTGTCAGTCTGCGTGTTCGTCAGCTCTCCCCGGACGCCCAACCCTCCATCGAGTCGTCCTTGAGAAGCACTCTCATCTCTGAGATTCGTCCTATCACATCACTGTTTTATGGCTGTAACATTAATAATAGGCCAGTTAATCTCATTGCCCATTTCTGAAAGTTCTCTCTTGGTGAATGAATTTTATTTGTGCATGCATCCTACATTATAATGAGGGAGAAAATAAGCCTGTTTCCATTCTAATGCTTTATTAGCCTAATGAAATCTTTTTAACTTGTTTATTTTTCGGTCTTTCATAACAGCGTGCAAGTTGTATACTGTGGAATTTCAAAAGTTAATTATTCATGTCCTTGTTGTATCTAAAGTATTGCACTTTTAGACAAGCAAAATAAGTTTTTTTGATGTTTTTAGTTGGAGTGCTTTATTTTATCAATTTACTCTCAGAGGCCAGTATTTGAAGGAATAGTTCACACAAAAATAAAAATTCTGTCATCATTTACTCACTCCCAAGTTGTTCCAAAACTGTACGGATTTCTTTGTTCTGCCAAAAACAAAGGAGGATATTTTGAAAAAAGTTTGCAACCGGGCTGTTTTGGTCACCAGTGACTTCTACAGTAGGAGAACAAATACAATGGAAGCCTAAGGTGACCCAAAACAGCCTGGTTACTAACTTTTTTCAAAATTCATACTGTTTTGGAACTACTTGAGGGCGAGTAAATGATGACAGAATTTTCATTTTTGTGTAAACTATTCGAGCATGTGGTACAGCGAAACAAACATAGCTCCATGAGATCTTCCTTTTGGTCTAGTGGGCATAAAATGATCGATATGACCTGGCTTATCTATAAAAATGTATATTTTAGAACCCTTATGCTTGATCTCAAATGAATATCTGTCCAAAGTAGCACAATGTACTTCTCAAAAGAAGTTGCTCACTGACACTGACTTCTTTCGCCAATGCTAAATTATTTCTCAATGGACGCTTCCTTCTGCTCTTTTGGGATATTACAGATAGTACAACAGTTTTGTGACTGACAGTCTCATTTGGTTCAAATACAGCTTAGGTGTTAATGAAAAATATTCTTTTCAGCTCGCTGTAATTGCCGTGCCATGATGTGCAATTGTGACAGTGGAATACTAGATGATCTGAAAGTATAATATATGCTGTAGCATTATTCCACAGAGAAAAGTTAAAAGCCTTGAATATGCATAGTTCTGTTGGATGAGTGACAACATTATATGGGTGAGGCTAAAGAAAACAACTGTGCGAAATAGGCTACTTTAAAACAAGGCATAAAACGTGGATTTTCATGCCATTCTGTGAGTAGTTTTTTAAATTTCTCTTCAAAATGGAACAGGTGTTGAATGAAAGTGCATGTCAATTGTGTTCAATGCAAGCAATGCATTCAAAAAAAATCTTAAAAGACACATTACTGGCTGCAAATATTCACATGACACTGTGTTTGAAGTACGAAGGACCAGATGCATTAACCAGATGCAAAACTACACATAGTATTGCAAATATCAATGTGATTTATATGTGATGTAATAACACTACAAAAGACATCAAATCTCACACCATGAATGTTACTATTAGGAACACAATATTCTCAAAATCAACCCTATATATTTTAGATATAATTGTACACACACAGGCACTTTCACCCACACTAATCAACCACTAAATATATCCACAAAGAAAAACACACAAGATAATTTTTTGCTTTGAAGGGAGAAAGACAATGCTAGTTTAGTAATCATATTTCTACAGAGAAAACGTCTTAAACTTTAAACAGGAAGCGTAGCTGCATTCCATAAATCCTCTTGTTCGAGTTATTTTCTTGGTGCATGACAAAAACTTTCCTTCAGAATGATATCAGCACCCGGCGGATGTCACTATTATCATTACAAAGTGTCTGAGGCGCATGAATTATCCAGCTAAAGGCTCAAACCCATCCACTGTCCGTACAAATCAGTTCAGCTCATTTCACACTTGGAACGACTTATTGTAAGCTATTCACATAAAATCTGAATCAAACGCATGTTGGACTGGCTCGAGCGACCAAATATTTTTTTTTGATCAGCTAAATAACCTTGCACTGTATCACACTTTAAAAGTGCATGAACAGAATCAACGCCTTGAGCGCTCCATTGTTAGCCACAAAGACACATTCGAGCTCCTCCGCGAGAGTTACTTGCCGTATATCTGTGCCAAATAGATGCAGAGCGGCCTCCCAAGAGATGCCAAAGAACAAAAATCCCCAGTAATGTGAAATGGAGGATGTGCTCATTATTTCCGTTTCAGATAAACAGAGGTAAATGAATATTAATGGAGGATTTATCGTCAGTTTTTAATAATATGAGCTTAATTTCACTCATGCTGAGAAGCCCCAAAAAGTCTAAATAATTGAAATTTGAAATTATTGTCTGCAGTTTTGCTGCACCTTCTTTCTAGCTAAAATCATATGTCAATAAATTAACTGCCAATGCAGTTTTTCACGCAGAGCCAATAATTTTTTATCACACCAGGAAGACCCGAAATATCATTGGCCATTGTGTTTATAAATCTCAGCAGGGGCATGATCATAATTTCTGTGACTAAATAGTAATTTGTGACAAATGAGTAATTTCACACCTGCCTTCCATTTTAAATGCTTTTTTTTTTTTCAACTGCACAAACATACGGTATCTCTACTGCTGAATTCCCAAAACTTAACCGACACACAGCAACACTGTCTCCACCAATAGCCTGAGTTTCGATGGGAACATTTGTCTGATCAATAGCAGACAGAAAGGACCGGTCTGGACAAACTAATTTAAAAACAGCCACTGCAGTTCCATCTTGCGCCACTAGCAACGCAGAAATTGCACACAGCATTAAATACGGAGCTGTAATTGTTTCAGCAGGTGACAAAGGATGTGACCTCACAGGTTCCAAAGAGGGAATACTTTAATTAAGCGCATTTATGCAATGTTTATTTCTGCAGGTTCAGGGCTTGTTGTTATCTGCAATCCCTTCTAATCAGACAGTGACAAACGGTAGGTCAGCATGGCCGCTGAACAGGGTCAGCCCAAAGCATAATGAATCAATGAGTGTTTTAAAACATTTCAGCCTAATGTGTCACAGGAGGAAGACTCTTCACAAATACTTCCGAGAGCCATTCTGGATGGCTATTGATGTGAAAATTGGCAGTTAATGGCAATTTCACTCACTTTACAGTTATCGCATATACAGTGGGCTTCTATTTTGCTTTTTTTTTTAATTCACTGCGTCTTTGTAATAAGAAATGATCAAGTCGGTAAGAAATGAAAAGTTCAGTTAAATTGTATATATATTTTTTTTTAATTAAATTCGTGTTGGTGTTGTGAGAGAGAGAAAGAGAGAGAGAGTCATTCAAAAAACTCAAAACCTAGCAATTCAGTTTATAAATGATATTTTCAATGATGTGTCAGACGTTTTGAGGCCGTATGCGTAGTAATTTTCACTAGACAGTCAATTCAGAGTAAAATAATCCTGAGAGATAAAAGTCACTGCATAATCACAGGCTAACAATAATCTTATATCAACGTTTTGACAACCAACATAATCTTCCTAAAACTAGAGAAAATCTGATATCGTTTTGATGTGAACTACTTTCGAATAATCAGGAAAGCCCAAATATTTTGGAGGCCTTGATAAGACTGCAAAAGCTCTTGGAAAGTTATGTCTGAAAACAGTAAAACTGTGACGCATGTAAACATGGCGAATATGACGACAATAAAAATTTTGCTTACTCTTAAGAAATGATCACGAACAGCCCAAGTGTGATTTTCACTTGCAGTTCTCAGCATTTTTGATGCCCTATAGTCACCGTGCTGGAACGCCGATTGGAGGACCCTTTAAAAGTGTAATCCTCCAATCAGAAGCCAAATCAATTTTCCTATGCAGCATGAGAGCATAATTTTGATGATGATGCTAGTAACAGGACCATATGGTCATTCAGCAGTCAGGGACCTCCCAGGAAATCTAAGCAACTATGCACTTGCCAAACATTTGTGGGATGTAACTAACTGGCAGAGAAAAGATTGGAGCCTACCAAAGAAGATGGTATAAATGAGAAAGAAATGATTTGGGAAATGCAAATCAGGTTATTTGCATAAATATTACTTCACGCCAATCAATATTAATTAAAAATGGTGATGAAAGAGAAGATGCATTTAGAACGAGACCCATTTGGTTTGTCTGTAGCTATTCTGAAAATTTTTCAATATTCTCAAATCACATAATTAATCTGAACCGTGTTATACAGGACAAACCGGCCTCCCAGCGTTCTGAATATGCAAATGTGAATTTCTGTGCTCACTTATTTAAATACACAAAACATTTGAGATCACAAGTGGAGCCTTGGGATTTCTTGTTTGTCCACGTGATCAATTACAGCTATCTACCTGATTTGACTCCGTAAACACAGCGGACCGAACAATTACAAAACAGTTTTGCTCAGGGCTACCTTTCCCTTCATGCTTTCCAAAGTGACACAGAGGAGCCCAATTGGTAAAACTGAATTCAATATGCACTCATTTATGGCTCCTCCGTAAAACAGGAAAATATTCAGGCGAGAATTTTTTTTTGCTAACATAAGACAATCTGACAATATATTGAGCGTTTCTTTGTTTGAAAGAGAGATGGCCGCTGCGTACCTGGAATCGTTTATGGACTTTGGGTGCTAAAGTCACTATTCTAAAACTAAGTCAAATGTGCAGTTGATATTTCAAGATGTATGAAACGGTTTAGGAGTATTCTGGATTAAGAGCGAGTAAAGCACATTTTCATTTGTCTCCCCTTTCCATTAAATAAATAAATAAATGAGATACATTGCACAAGGCCCATCTATTTATAATCACAAAACTATATGGAATTACATGGAATTAAGTTGTTACTTCAACCAAAATGCTAAAATTTAAACATTTTACATTAAGATGTTTATTATATCTTTACAAATACATATAAATAAAATGATTCTATGTTGGTCCACTCATGCTGCATCTGTGCAAAAAAAACAGACCATTTTGTGATATATTATATGGTATTCCTCCACTTGCCCCTGAAGCACAAAAAAGTGTAACTCCTATAATAAAGCAGTTTAATTTGTTTTTGTTGTTGCCATTGTCTGATGCCACGTACCTGTGATATCCAGAAATTGCACAAATACATCACATTTAAAGGTTGAACACACTAGAGAGTTAGCAGCGCCTATTACTTTTATTCCTGCTGGCTTTGCAAAACCTAACACTGGCATCATTATAAAAAGCTTTAGAAGAAATTTTTACTTATATGAATTTGATTGATATGGGGGCTTACAAATAATCCGTGTACCACAGAGGTTTTGCATCCTATTGGTAAATGCAATTTTCATGGATGTATGCTAAACACTTCCCCACCTATATCACAGTCTGAATCTTGAAGTCAGTAAATAAATCAAATGGATCCTATTTACTACATAAATGCACAATTCTGGTGCCTTCAGTAATCTTGTATCAAAATGCAATAACTCACTCTGCCTCTGAAACAACATTTCTTTTCAGCTGATATCACTAATCCCTTTTACTTTTCATCCTACTTTTTCCTATTTTACTGTATAAAGGTAATATATATACATGTGTGTGTATATATATATATATAATATATATATATATATTTATATATATATATATATATATATATATATATATAAACCATTCAAAAAACTTATTGCAAATGTAAAGTGTGTTGGTGAACTAAATTTTACACTGACTTTAAAACATTTTTTTTAAGAAACAATACACCCCAAGCAAGAGCATAACATTTGGCATTTTAAAAAAAAAGAAAGAAAAAAAGACTAGAAATAAATGGATGCATGCATTCTCTCTGCAAGAAGTGACTAGAATTCAAGATGGCTTCCAAGTTCAGGGAACAATGGTGATGAACATGATGCGCTGTGACTACTGATCCAAAGTGAATAAAAGGCTGCACTATGCAGTGGAGATGCAGAGCGTTCTCATGGCCCCTGGCATCCATAAAAGGGGCCTCGCTCTTCTAAACTACCAATAAACAAGCGGTGTTGTCTTCAATATCTTTTTGGGGTTGTTACAATCAACCCAAAGGGTTTAAGAGAGATTTCTCTGCAAATGCAACAATAAAAAAAGTCTACAAATAATTCATCGGCGCAATGATGCAATTCACCCAGCACACAGAGGTCAGACAAAACTAAATAAATCATCTCGCTTTTCATTCTTATTTGTAACCGTTCACGTTTCTCTGAAATCTGACATTTTAAATTCCAGTGGGAGTATATTATCACATGTGCATGACTCAGCACAAACTGACACACTGTGGACGTGCACTTCATTAGCATCAGCCAAATTCCCTTTCTTGCTCCGCAACACGCTCTGGAGCCCTGGGCCTGACAAGGGTCGTTTGCACAAAGTGACAGTTCAGTTCCCCACAGATCGGAGTGCAAGGGCCCGGACCCTGCAGTGCAGTCAGGCAAGTTTCTTCTCCAGAAATGGTCAGGCAAAGAGCAAACGGCCACTGCTGTCTGAGGGCAGACCAGTGGTGAAGCGAGAGAGAGACAGAGAGTAATGAGAAACAGCCTCGAGACGTTGCTCATCTTCTCCAGCAGGGCTTCATTTGTGACTAATTTAGGAGACACAATTCGGAGCGTTTGACTTTGAGCCATCACATCAAGTGTCACTGAGCCTGGAGAGGAGATGATACGGAAATAAAGAGAAGAAATGCCACTTGCTGATAATAAGAATGTGGGATTGCTCGCAGTGTCTATATATATGGCCACCACACTAAAGCATGGAGCCCTATGGGGACTATTGCTTAAAAAGATCATCCATAACAAGACTGTGGTACGAAAATATCTCCATGCCACGTGAAATGAGTTATATTGTTGCATCAACTAAAATAAAGCACTTGGGTGTGGTAAAAAATGAAAAATAATGCTTGAAAGCTTCACCGCAAATGGTCAACATTTGAGAATGACTTCATTCAAAGCCATTTAATCTGTTATTTTTTCCACCCCAAGTCCTTTATGTCACATCAGACAACCATGTCATATCAAGTTGAATGCTGGAGCTGTGAATAAATCTGTGGCAGCCTGCTTTATAGACTACCTTGCAGTGCAAAACTAGCCTTGGCATCCCATTTTCCCAACCGCTGGTTTCAAGGCCAAGGCTGACATTTCTACAGAAATCACTAGTTTGAATGTTTGAAGGCTGATGAGATGGATTTCACTGCTGTTTATGTGTGGGTGACGTTCTTGTCAACTTTTGTCAAAAAGTGCCACGTTGAAAATGGCTTCCAACGCCAAATGTTAAGATTCAAACATTCTAAAGGGTGTAAAAGCCTTTTCTGGTTACCTTAGCCCTGATCAAAGATGTGCCCTCAAACAAACGGCTATTCGGCTGTTTTCATATCCGTTAATATCTGTTTAATGAAATTCGCTAGTAACGCTCAAACACGACGACCTGTTTAAAGCCATGTTCAACAAACCAAGCGTGTTAATAAACCAACAAAACCATAAATCCGTCACTGCAATATTCCTGCAATCAGCTAATGCCTGCTCAAGTGCATTTAATGTGCACCAGCATCATAATTATCCATTATGCAAGTCTAATATGTTTTTACATTTCAAAACACTTTACTTTCATCCTTGGTGAGGCAGCATTTCAAACACTGATGTTATCATAAAGTATAATCAAGCTCATGTTTTGCTGGCTTGCTGGATATCCTGTAGAGTGCAATGAACCAGAAAACCAGTTTTAGTGATCCTCTCACCGCCCCATTCAAAGGCCACACTTTGTTACCATGCACACAACCAGGCAAGAGGGATATCAAAGACAACCATTTATTTTGGACCTGCTTGGTACAGATCTTTTTTTTTTTTTTGTGGTGGCTGTTTGAAGGTGTGCGCTGCTGAACGCTCATCCGGGAGGGCAGAAGCTTCATTCTGACACTACAGCGGGGCTGTGTGCTCTTTTAAACCTGTGATAGCAATCCACTAAAGCCTCCGCTCTATAAATAGAAGCTTTCAGTGTAATCTTTGGGAAAAAAAAGAAGAAAAAATAAGCTGGCGCATTTAAGCTTCTCTTAACATGCAGATAGCTGGAAGTTACTGAAACATTACTTTTTAATGGTAAAGCTATATTTCCAGTGCCTATAATGATGACTGAAAATGCTTTGAGATGAGACTTCTGTTTAAGAATTCATAGATACAGAAGGATTGATATTAATTATAGAGTCTGTGACATAATAAAACGCTCACACAATAACTTGGGAACAAAATAATCAATGGCTTAATCTTCATTTCTGAGCTTGATTCATATTTAAAACATTACCAAATGAAAATCTCTCTCAGTTACTTAGATCGTAAATGGAATATGACACAGTTTGGAATGGAATATAAAGCTAATTTAAAAAGGGGGATGAAAAGCGAAATTGGGGGCCTACTTAACTCAACTGAACCTTGATAATTCCAAAGCACCGTGTTCCGCTTGATCGGGAAAGCTGCCACCTTCTCCCTAGGGGGTTATTATTTTCAGCTAGCGAAACCTGAATGCCATAGGACGGTTACTCCCCCCTCTCTCTCTCTCTCTCTCTCTCTCTCTCTCTCGTCACCTCATTATTCATTATTTTTTGAATCGCTGTGTGCTGGGATTGAAGTGAGACTGTCAGCATCCATTCTCGGCCAATCTCTGTAAGCTGTTGTCCTTTCGCAGTATGCCGGGTCATCCCTGCCTCCAGTTGATCTCTATCTTGTGCCAGTTGTGAAATGTTACAGATGCTAATTAGCTGTAATATCGGCGACCCCGATATAAGTCCATTATGCATCATCCTCCCCACCAGAAATGTTTATTGCTAGCGAATTCCTTCGAAGGCATTTGCGGCAGTCTGTTGTTTCCAGCGTCTGTGGCAAGAGACAAGGCTGGACCACAGAGGGACGACTGATCGCTCGTCATTGATGGAGGCTGACAGCAGCATAACGATTATGTTTAGGCAAAAAGGCTAAGTGTGGTGTCAGGTGCTTTGACCCTGCTCATTCTCAACAATCCTTGTTTTGATTTGAACTCTGAAGTCGCATGTCAACGGTTTACTATGTTAAAGAGATAAAAGAGATGACGTGATGTACAAAAATACATTAGACTTAGTGCCCCTGTTCCAAAAAAACATGAATTAGTTCATTAATTAATCGCCATCCAGGTTGTTACACTTTTGACATAACATAAAAAACATAAAACACATCAAGAGAGGACGTTCCTGTTGCCCGGTACAACGGGAAATAGTTGTAAAAACTAAACAAACAAACAAAAAAACGTCATAGACATCAGTAGCAGAGCACAGTGAGCTGTTTTGGTGTTCTTTTATAAAGAAGGGTGGAGGAATACAAAGGGGCATCATAAAGACACAGTATAATTAAGCTGTGGAATGATCTCCAGCGTTAAAGGCCTGCAGCTGTCTGGTTCATACTCACCCTCCTTGGATGATGGCGCGACCGCGCGCTCAGATTGCACACCTGCGCCGAGCGCACCTGAGGAGTCAGGCATCCTTCGGTTTGGGGATTTAAAGGCAACACCACGTTACTGAGCATGAGCACGCTTTCAGATTCCCCATCGCCTAAATGTTGAGGGCAGGTGCATTTAGCGTAGACTATTCCACACGATTCAGCTTTCTCTCCTTTCAAGCAGTTTTCAACCACGTGCACAACACCTGACATCCAAACTGACTCGGGCTCGCCTTGTTTAAAACCACAAACTCCACCACAGACCTCTCCTCCTCCTCCGTCTTCTTGGTCGTCAATCCGTTGTAGTCGTAGGGAAACACTCGCCGGAGCTGCACGAAATTTTTGTCGTAATGCAAAAACACATAAATATTCTTGGCGTCGTCACACAGGTGCACGATGGACTCGTTGATCCTCAACAGCTCGTTGATCTTCTCGTGAGAGAAGTGGTCGAACTGGTAAGCCAGCAGAGAGAATTCGGAACAGCTAATTTCTCGTTTGTAAAGTTTTAGGTAGATGCTGTATTTGGTAGGATCTGGGTTCTCCAACGTCCAAGTGCAGTTTGTGAAGTTCTTGGGAAACATTTCATTTATCGAGTAAGATCCATAGATAACTCCTTTTACCAGCGTGGAACACCAGAAATCTTGGGCACCAGTATATCCAAACATAACCAGGAGATAGGTGGAAAATATATAAATCAACAGATTACGAACAGCCTTCATCCTATGTCATTTGGCCTGCAAGAGAAACAGAGATGCACTACGTTTTATTGTCAGCCTGTGTGGCGTGAAGCAACGCTTTGTCAAACCAGTTTCAGCCTAACATCCCTAACTATCCGATTCAGCTTCGCGTTAAACACACACATTTACTATATTGTTCGTTTGAACCGCCTATTTTCAATCATAAACCACCATCTCGATTTTATGGAGATTCAAATGATCCTTTCCATGGGAATGTAACACATTTCGGATAAACATTGCCACCTTGTGGTGTTTAATAAATTGGGGGTAATAACTTTGGGCATCTGCCGTGGCAGGATAAAAACTGCATGATATTTAGCGATCAAATGATCTTTTGATATGATCATTACACAATGAATGATCTTTACAGCGTCTGGATGACTGACAGTGTCGGTCACGACGATTATTGACATTCGGTAGCTTTATTGTTATATTAAGTAGCGACTCGTTCGTTGGGAAGAATACAAAAAGGCTGGCATTACATGTCAACGACAAAAAGACATGTTGGCACAATAAAACGTTTGGTTTTACATTCACTCGAGGGTAATGTGTCGCAATTCTGCAGTGATCTACATGTCTGACCGCATAATAATCATCAACATATCCGTCTGCTCAGACACTGTTGGGATTTTATTCAATTAAACAACAACAACAACAACAACAACATAGATTTATTAAATATCGTCTTTTATATAACGCAGAGAGATCATATCCGATTGACTGGGTGGACTATAATGTCGTGATCCATGTAGGGATTAAAGCAGCGTTACTTTCATCATGTAATTCCCTTACTAAACGCAATCTATGATTTTCACGAGGCAAAAACTTTGATTTCAACGTAACGCATTAGTCTCCGCGACGATCTGCGTTTCGTCGTAATGGGTTGAATTCCCAAATATTCTAGGAGTCGGAAAGAAAGACGGCGGAGAGGAAGAGAAAAGAGAGAGGGAGATCCAGCAGGAGAGAAAAGCAATTCGATGTCCTGTTTGCATGAATCCTGCAGGCATTGCAGCTGTGTGCAGTGTCACAGCATCCCCAAACCGAGCCTTTATTTTCATTCTTTAATCACCTTAAATGCGGCACCACTTGTACGACATCGCAAAAACGCGTGCGATGCGATGCACAGAGAGGTTACACGCGACTATATAGGACGAGACGGCATTGGCGCACATTGCAAGCATCGCGCGCTACTTTTCCTTCGCGTCCGACGTCGCGTCGCGCGCTTGCACTTTTCGTTGATTATTACGGGAGCGTTCCGGTTTGTCGCGTCGCGTCACGGTCAGTAATACGGACGGATTAGAAAAAGCCGTAGCGACAGAAATAAATAAATAAGAACTGCAGCGACGTCTTTTCGCGTCCATACTCTTTCGCAAGCCCCGAGAAGTCTAGCGTGATTGTCAGTCATCAGTTTTTTGGAACGAATGTGCTCGCCGAAACGGATTTAACGATATATAGTCGGCGCCAAACTCGATTCTGTGTCATTTTCCTGCGAAACTCGTCGATCGTCGTTTAACTTCAAGCTGGCCCGGTAACGTTCGAGTCCCTGAAATATTGACGTAGTTTGTATTGCATTAATCAGAATGAACTATGGAAGTCAGATCTTTTAACTCGTTTATGCATTGAAGACGGGTAAACTTGGGCGAGGGCCATCTCATTATCGTTTAAACATATCCGTCTACTTATCTGGAACGACGATAATAATAATTATTATTAATAATAATAATCATAAATAGGTCTTACCTTGCACTCTGAAAGCTATGGCTATTTTCCCACATACTTGAAACATCCTTTAGAAATGAAACGTGTCGCTCCCCTGCGAATCGATATCTCCCATTGCCGATGATAGAAGTCTAGAGCAACAAGATGGTCAATGAGCAAAAAAGCATTAGACTCCAGGCTGGATCATCATCTCGCTCCTTTTTTTTTTTTTTTTCTCTCTCTCTTCCCACCTCAACGCAACCAACCAAGTGATGAGAGCGCAACAGAAGTGAACAGACACTAGAACGAGGGCTGAAAATGTTGTGAATCTCGACCGATCATTAGTCGTTGTCTGCCCGTCCCTCAAGAGATGCCCAGGTCGGGTAGCAGGTAGAGCGCAATCCCTGACGGATGGAGGATGCTGCTGACTCGCTGTGGAGTGAGATGGAAAGCGCTTTCTCGCCGAGCCTCAGGACTGGAGCTGCAATATCACGTCACTGCCACTAAGATAAGGCACGTATGGACGTCTCGAGCTGCGTCTCTCACCATCTCACCCCCCTTCCCCCGGATAACATAGAAACTCTTTTTTATGGGAAAATCAAGGCAGAGGAATGTCCCTCGGACTGGAACTAACGACGCGGTGTCTTTTTCTGCGACCGCCTGGAAGATTTTAGCGGAAGCCAACGGAATTATAATTCACGAGAGGCTCGTTTCCGGGGGAATTATATTTTTTATTTTTTTATTTTTTTTTGCGTGGGATTTTGAGAGTGCACAGGAACTCGTGAAGTTGGTTTATCTTTTCTTTTTTTTTTTTTTTTTTCATCGCATCGTCGTCGCGGAATGGATTTGTTTTCCCGAGAAAGAAAATGCTGTATTGGCCTATTAGTTGTGTTCATTGAAAAACTTGTAGCCAGTGAGAATGTGGTGCTTTTCGAAGGACAACAAAACTTGATGAACTTGGGAGATTTAGCCTACGATAGGGACTGTCGTGGTTAATTTTCCATACAGGCTATAAATGTTGCTTTTAATGATTCTTTGTTTTTCAGTGTGGGTTTGAAATTGCAGTGAGACATCCGGGAACTCGCTGGGAGACCTAGTTTCAAACAAAATATACATAGTTATTTTCATATAACTAACACTCCTGTCTGGTCCAGTTAGAAAAATGCCTGAATAAAATGGCATCCTGAAGAACACAGTTTGAATTCATTTTGGTAGCAACAATAACGTTTTTGGAGTAGTAACTGTATGTGTACCAGGGTGATCCCAGTTAATTTATTCAGCGACAGACCTCTAAAACCCCATGGGAAAGGTAGGTTACTTCAGATAAAATGTTTAAATACAAGTCACAATGACGGTATTTTAGCGATGTACCGCAATGCAAAGAGCACGAGCAGCATGCTATTGTTATGGTTACCTAGGTAGCGACTGGTTTGTAATCTAACAATGTAGATACCAAACCGTTTGAACAAAAAAAAAACCATGTTGGAAAAAAAAAATATTTTGGGGAAAATAGCAAATAGCCATGTTTCATAAACTGGTTCGCCAAACAACGGCTATAGCGTTATTATTATTTAAAAAAGGACTATCTATGGTCACTGATTCTTCTTTGGATCTCATGCCCCAATTTCGAAGAGGACAAACAAGATGGAGATGGATGGAAGATGCTGACGCTGAAGTTAGATAAACAGGACTGGAATACAAGATGATTTTATAAAAAAAATAAATAAAATAATAATTATATATACACACACACACACACACATAGAAGTATATATATATATATATATATATATATATATATATATATATATATATATATATATATATATAAATAAATAAATAGGCAATAGGTTTTATTTTTACTGTTAACTATTTTTACAATTTAAAAGTTTCTGCTACTCATTACAAGGTAAATCAGTTCTAGTTTCTAGGTTTATATACAAGACAAATTAAAAGATGAATAAATAAATTATCTAATATTAATGCTGATCCAGGTCCTCCGAGGTCATTTGACTACAAACGACAACTGAGACGACAGATGGCGTTAGTTCCTATAATGCACTTAAAGTATTTATGGTAAATGTCTGCTGTTTATTTATTTATTTATTTTTATATAGGTCTACTTTTTTGGTAAACATGGTGCGTACATGCTATAATTTGCTTCTGGCTTTAATGTATATCTGTATAAATAATGGATCCGAGCAACCCAGAGTAATATTTTCACAGCATACAGATTAAATGATCCATGTCGCCTAATTACTAAATTATGACTGCAGTTCACTGCATGGCCATGAGTTAGCTACAATCTCATGGACACTAATCAAGTTTTTCTTGTGTGTATTTAGCCTGCGACAAAGGTCATTACAACATCAGACTCACTTTTTCAGAGGAATGCTGACCACAGACTTAAGCTTTCATTTCTTAGAGGCTTTGGTCTTTATTTCAGTCTGATCAACATCATGGTCCCATCGGTATCATGGTTTCAATGTAAGATTGCTTGGATGAGGAGCTGGCACAGCCATTAAGACCTTGACCTCGGAGAGTAGCTCACGTCATTGTGAGTCTTGAGAGCAGTCCTCATCCTGTCGTAAATCTGATTCATTTTTAAAGAAGGTATCTAAAGACAGGGACAGTCTACTTGGGATGGATTTTGTATTATTGTAATTCAGCTGGTATCCTTCCTTGACTTGTTTAATATATAATTTACAAGTTTAACGTGTCACAAATGTGTTTACACAAATCGTGAAATTGTCATTAAAACATAGAGATGCTTTATAAGAAATACAGAAAAGAAAATTGTCCTTACTCCCATATAAGTGCAACACAAAAGATCTACACAGTAAGCAGGGCATGTGTGTGTGTGTGTGTGTGTGTGTGTGTGTGTGTTTCAGAATAAAGCAATGCATACAGATTTGAAACAGTATGATGGTGAGTTAATAATGGCATTTTCCCTTTAAGGAAAAAACTATATACGGTATGTTTCTAAATGGGTGCAAGATCGTATCAGTTACATGGCTTGCTTAAATCTTACTAGTTTTTGACTTATCTTGTTTCAGACTATATTAAATATCCTGTAATATTTGGGATCCTAAGTAATTCTTCGAAAAGCTGGTTATTGGCAGTTGAATATGTACATAGCATGAAAGATGGCAAAATATCTTAATTTATTGAATAATCTCTTTATGGTGTGAACGTCTTTAATTTGACATTTTCACACACAAGACATTGCATAAAGTCAACACGAAAAATTATTATAATCAAATAGCTAAAAGAAATTAAAATGTCGACATGTGAATGCTTATTACAACAGAGAAAAGACTTATATAATTAGTTAGATAAACATTTCAATGAGAGGGTAATTTTTTCTATTAACTAGGTACAGTTTGCCACACTGTGCCTGCAACAGTCGTTTCATGAGCACCAAACTGGATAATTGACAGTATGAAGTGTTTTTCAAACCACCGGGAGGTGTACCACATTTAAAAGAGAGGACACAATTATTGCTGTCATCTATAAAGTCCATATAAAGATTTTTATCATAGCAATCTGTCAAACGTAGGCACTAAGAATCAGGACTGATATAACACTGCGGACAGAACAGACTTATACGCTTTGGAGCAACAACTCAAAATAAATAAAGAAATAAATCTGTAATTCCTGTAAACTGGGATTGTACCTCTGATTTCCATATCATAAATATTTGTAAATAATGAATCTATCATTTTAATGCATTTTTTTATTTGTATGTTGAGGAAGTGCATAGAATTTAGTGATAATATCCAAAATTTACTTTCATATATATATATATATATATATAAATCAATTGTTAGTGATTTAGAAAAACAAACCAACACTCAAAAAACGATGCTATTCAGTAAAGACAAGAGGTTGTGAAATATATCTACTTTTCAGATAATCAATCTAAATTTGAAATGAATTGGGCAAAATAAAAAAAATACCATAAAAAAAATCATAAATAAAGTATTCTGGAAATGAAGTGCGCCACCTCCCTGGTCCACAAACGTTGATTACATATGGCTAAAAATATAAGAATATAAATAGATACACATTTCTGTTGCACACAGTCCTGGTTTGGAGCTTTGTTGCATTCTCTATGCCAAGCGCTGATATGTGTTTACCTTGTTGACAACTCGTAATAAAAGTTCACCACAGCTAACAACAACTCGGCTCCTCACAACATCATTAGAAACACTCCACCCTCTATAATTGTGTATGGGAGGTTATATTGTTTCAGCAACTCACATAGAGTGTAGATTGCAAGTTGATGAGCCTTAAGAGTCAATCATAATGCAATAACCCAGTGCAACCAATTGTGTTCTTCTGTAACTCCATTACACCAACCTAGAGAAAATTAAATAAAAATAAGGTCTGAGTTGCAGCAAAAGGGAACCATGACAAAAAATCTATTACCACACAATGTGCTGCAATTTCTGTTTATATATTATTATTTTTGGCATGTTTTATTTGTGTATTCTATGTATAGTACTGTATATATGTGTATATATACAATGTTATGAATACAATGAATACAAAGAATTTATTTGTAATTCCTGTTCTACAAAGGACCTGCATATATATATATATATATATATATATATATATATATATATATATATATATATATATATATATATATATTGTCACACGTGTACTCTTTTGTGTTATTGTTTTTGTTGTGTGCCATGTGTTCTGTGACCTACTTTAGTTAATTGTCTTAGTGTTTTCACCTGTGTCTTATTTAAGTATTTACATTGAGTATTTAAGTCCTGTGATTTCAGTTCTGTTTGTCCGATCTTGTCTATGTTTTACGTGGATTTAGTTCATCTTCCTGTCTGCCTGTTTGCCTGCCTGCCCGGAGTACTTATCTTGTATGTGTGTTTGATTTTGAATATTCTCGTCAAGTGCTCCTTCACCCCTAAACCAAAGCGTGACATATATATATATATACACACACACACACACACATATATATATATATATATATATATATATATATATATATATATTGTGTGGCGTCCGAGGATCGATCAGCGTTGCCTGGGAACAAACACGGAACACCTACACCAGCCACTCAACGACGGATTCGCCACACCTGGAGCTCATCAGCCGCGGGCCAGATAAGCCCGGCCAGGCGGCGGCTTCAGTGAGCCACGAGACTCGGAAAGCGCCAAGCTAACCTGTTGTCTCTTTCTTTGTCTCCCAGAAGCTACAACGTGACGGGCCTGCCTGAGCTACTTCCCCTACTACCTCACAGTGGACTCCTCACGTTACTAAGCACGGGAAACACAGAGCGACTCACCGCTGCACTCACCGGATTCACCGCTACACCACCCCGGACTCACCGCGCACTCCCTCGCACGGACTCACCGCTCACCTTCTGTGTATTGTCTAATAAATACACCCTCCGGGGTTTTCACTGCACCTGTTTCTCTTGTGCTTCCTCTGCCTCGCCACAAGTGGTGGAGAATGCGCGAGCAGTTTTTAAGCAAGAGAACGGAGGAAACAAAGAAAAAGGAAGAGCGCTATCGCCGCCTCTATTAAAGGTTCCCCACAACATCAACTCTCTCTTTGTTTTCCCCCCCAGGCAAGCGCTACGCTTCCCGGCGAAGATGGAGGAATTCCTCCAACGCCTCTCAGAGGTTTCCATTCGCCAGCAACAGATCGTCGAGCATTTGGCTACCCGCCAGAACGAGACCGAGCAGGGAGCTCGCTGCTCTCCGCGCCGCCACTCAACCCACGCCCGTCGTGCCTGATCCCCGGATGCAAGCCACACAGCTGCTACCCAAAATGGCCGCCAGCGATGACCCTGAAATATATCTCGAGATGTTCGAGAGCGTCGCAACCACGGAAGGATGGGACCGGAGGGATTGGGCGCGCGGCGTTGGCGCTGCTGTCAGGAGAGCCCCAGCGCGCCTATTTCAGCATGCCCGGCCGACCTGGCGAATGTATACGACGACCTAAAAGAGGGAAATCTTGGGCAGGGTCGGTCTATCACCCCGGTCACGCAGCCCAAGCCTTCCAAGAGTGGGTCTTCCAGTCTCGCCAGCCGGCAAGGACCCAGGCCGCCGAACTTACTCGGCTAGCGCAACACTGGCTCCTGGATGGGACACCAACCCCCGCCATCATTGTGGAAAGGGTGGTGATAGACCGGCTCCTGCGGGCTCTCCCGGAAGTGCTCGCCAGGCGGTCGGTATGAGAAACCCAAGAACGTCATGGAGTTGGTTGAGGCGGTCGAGCTGGCGGAAGCCGCGCAGCGCCGAGGCCGGGAGCGGGCGCCATCTTTTCCCGGAGGGTGTCCCAGGAAGCGGCGCGCGAGGGCACCGGCGCCGATGGAGAGGGCGGCGGTCCGACCGTGAGAGATGAGCCGATGCCAACCGAAGAGGCTTCCAACTCCTCTAGAGCGTGGCTGGCAGGCTGCAGTCTCCACGGGAGCTTCCCGCGCCGCACGGAAATCCCCATCGGCCTGAATGGGCGGAAGTTCAGAGCCCTCCTTGACTCTGGCAGTACCATCAGCCTGGTTCAGTCCCGCCTCCTACCCAGCGCGACGGAACCGCGGAAACGGCTGCCACTGACCTGCGTCCACGGGGACACCAGGAAAGTCTCCACCCGTCTCATCACCGTGGCGGCGACAGGAGGAAGCTGGCCCCTGAGGTGGGCCTCGTGCAGGACCTGCCGGTACCAATCATCCTCGGGCGGGACTGGCCGGGTTTCGAGGAGCGCTACACACGCGACACAGCCTGTCAGCCCCCAAAGCCCTCGCCGGAAGAGGCGAGAGAGGGAGAGAAACCGCCGCCTGCCGTTCTCCTAGCATCGGACAGCGGAAGAGATGGTGAGTCCCCTCCGAATACTACTAATGTATTCTTTGATGTGTTCCAACAGGTAGTCGGAGGGGCTCGTTCGGCCGGGCTCAGCGGGAGGATGACCGGCTCAAGAATTGCTGGAACCAGGTACATTTCATGGATGGAGAAGAGAGCGCGGCCCGGCCCCCATCCTCTTCCCCATTTTATTGTGGAGAACGGCCTACTCTATTGTGTCGCCCAGCGGAGGGGGAGGAGCGGCTCCTGGTGGTGCCCCGAGGAAAGTGGACACCATCTTGGGCTCGCCCACGCCCACCCGCTGGCGGACACCTCGGGCCGCCAACACTATCAAGAGGATCCGGGACCGTTTCCACTGGCCGGGGCTCGGCGGAGATGTGAAACTGTTCTGCCAGGCCTGCCCGAGTGCCAGAAGACCTCGCCCGGCCACCTCCCCTAGTCCACTTATCCGCTGCCCATAATCGAGGTGCCCTTGAGCGCATCGGGATGGATCTGGTGGCCCGCTGCCGAGGTCTGCCCGCGACCACGAACACATCCTGGTGATCGTGGACTCGCCACCCGTACCCGAAGCCATCCCACTCCGCAAAGCCACCGCCAAAGCGTCGCCCAGGAGCTCTTCACCCTGTCCACCAGAGTGGGGATACCGGGAGATACTGACGACCAAGGCACCCGTTCATGTCCCGAGTGATGGCGACCTCTGCCGGCTGCTACGGATCCAGCAGCTGCGCGCCTCAGTGTACCACCCCCAGGCGGACGGACTTGTGGAGCGGTTCAACCAGACACTGAAGCAGATGTTGAGAAGGGTTGTCTCCGAGGACAAACGGGACTGGGACCAGATGCTCCCCTACGTCCTCTTCGAGTGCGTGAGAGGTGCCCCAGGCCTCCACCGGCTTCACCCCATTCGAGTTGCTGTTCGGGCCGACAGCCGCGAGGCCTGCTGGGCGTGGCAAAAGAGGCCTGGGAGCAGCAGCAGCAGCCGGATGCCCAGAGGTCGGTCGTAGAGAACACGTCCAAGCCATGCGGGACCGAATTGAGCAGGTGATGCCCTGCGTGCGGGGAGCACATGGCGCAGGCCCAGCAGCAACAACAACGACACTATAACCGCCCTGCACAACCCCGGGAATTCCAGGTCGGCGACCGGGTCATGGTACTAGTCCCCACCAATGCTTGCAAATTCCTGGCCACCTGGCAGGTCCATATACCATCCTGGAAAGGTTGGCCCGTTACTTACCGAGTCCGCCAACCAGACCGTCGACGCTTACCGAACAAATATACCACATTAACTTGTTAAAGAAGTGGGTGGGGACTAGGAACACCTTTCCACACTCGCCATTCAGGAGGGCCCGGTCGTCGACACCAACGCCTTGCTCGCTCCGCACAGAAGGCGGAACTCCAACATTTGGTCGGTCAGTTCTCGGATGTGTTCTCGTCCCACGCCGGGCAGACTAACCTCCTCCAGCACGAGATCCGGACCCCTCCCGGCGTCATCGTCCGGCAGCGGCCCTACGGATCCCTGAGGCTCGTCGGCGAGCTATTGAGGAGGAGGTAAACCAAATGCTGAAGTTGGGGGTGATTGAACCATCGGCGAGCCCGTGGTCAGCCCCATCGTCCTGGTTCCAAAACCGGACGGCACCCTCCGCTTCTGCAATGACTACCGGCGACTCAACCAGGTCTCCGAGTTCGACGGATATCCCATGCCCGTGTAGAGCGAACTGCTGGAACGTCTTGGAAGGGCCGGTATATCTCCACCCTCGATCTCACCAAAGGATACTGGCAGGTTCCGCTGTCAGAGGAAGCCAAGCCAAAAACGGCTTTCTCCACCCCCGGCGGCCACTGGCAATACCGGTCCCTTCCCTTCGGTCTACACGGGCACCAGCCACCTTCCAGAGACTAATGGACATCTTACTCCGACCCCACCAGCAGTGCGCCGCAGCCTATCTCGACGACCTTGTGATTCACTCGGAGACCTGGGAAGACCATCATCTGGGCGCCTGCGGAGGGTGCCGAGGATCTTCGACGGGCTGGACTCACCGCCAACCCCAAGAAATGTCACCTGGCGCTCTTGGCGAAGTACCTGGGTTACCGAGTTGGGCGAGGACTGATCCGGCCACAGGAGAGTAAAGTCACGCGGTCCAGGAGGCCCGAGGCCCACCAACAAAAGCCAGGTGCAGCGCCTTCTTGGGGTTGGCAGGGTACTATCGTTGTTTCATCCCGACTTCTCCTCCATAGCCGCCCCTCTGACAGACCTGACCAGGAAGGGGCAGCCTGAGCGGTTCTGTGGAACCCGACGCGGAGGAAGCGTTCCAGAGGATTAAGGCCGCACTCACCTCAGACCCTGTCCTGAGAGCCCGGACTTGGCTGCCCCTTCCTGCTACAGGCGGATGCTTCTGATGTGGGTCTGGGAGCCGTGCTGTCCCAGATCCAGGAGGGTGAGGAGCATCCGGTCTTATATATCAGTAGGAAGCTGACCCCCCCGCCGAGAAGAACTACGCGCGGTGGAGAAGGAGGCCCTAGCCGTCAAGTGGGCAGTCCTGGAACTGCGGTACTACCTCCTGGGCCGGCGGTTCACCCTACTTACCGACCACGCACCCCTCCAGTGGATGGCCAGGGCCCAGGACACGAACGCCAGAGGTGACCGCTGGTTCCTCGCGCTCCAGGACTTCCACTTTGACGTGCAACACCGCGCCGGGACAGCCAGCGCCAACGCCCGGCGGCCTATCGCGGATGTGGTCGGCTTTTGCAGGTCTGTCAGGGGTCACTCCCCACCCACCCCAAATTTCCCGTTATTACGCTCTGCTTTATCCACCAGGACCAGGACAGCGCTTGGGGGAGTGTGACGGCGTCCGAGGATCGATCAGCGTTGCCCTGGGAACAAACACGGAACACCTACACCAGCCACTCAACGACGGATTCGCCACACCTGGAGCTCATCAGCCGCGGGCCAGATAAGCCCGGCCAGGCGGCGGCTTCAGTGAGCCACGAGACTCGAAAGCGCGCAAGCTAACCTGTTGTCTCTTTCTTTGTCTCCAGAAGCTACAACGTGACGGGCCTGCCTGAGCTACTTCCCCTACTACCTCACAGTGGACTCCCTCACGTTACTAAGCACGGAAACACAGAGACGACTCACCGCTGCACTCACCGGATTCACCGCTACACCACCCGGACTCACCGCGCACTCCTGCGCACGGACTCACCGCTCACCTTCTGTGTATTGTCTAATAAATACACCCTCGGGAGATTTTCACTGCACCTGTTTCTCTTGTGCTTCCTCTGCCTCATACAATATATATATATATATATACACACACACACATATATACATATATATATATATATATATATATATATACAGTAGAACAAGAACACATTGTTTTAATAATGCACATATGGTGCCTAATCATTTCTTCCTCCTCATCCACATAGTTGCAGCAATAACACTTGACCTTAAATTGTGCAAGCATTTTTAAGTCCTTGAGCGCCATGCGTGATGCTTCATCTTCAACCCAAACTTTCATCAGCTGAATGTCACGTTGTGCTCCAAGGACCGACCTTGAAGTTCAACAAAAGAGCCTCTATTTGGTTATCAATAGCCCTTTTACATTTAGATCAGAGAAAATATGAATAATATTAATTGCTCAAGGAAATAGGAGGAAGCACAAACTGTATCCACCAAACAGCTGCAAATGTTACAGAGAATTTTTCAATCCCACAACCCCCAAAAAAGTCCCCAATCTCAAATCACCACTTCTTGTTCATTAAAAATCAGTGATCTCTTGCTTCACAGATTGTGTTCCCCTGCCTTTGGTTGTTCTGGCACGGCTTGTGAGTGCTGCATCGAAAATCCTCCTCAGGCGGCCAGAGGAACATCAGGAGTGACCCGAGGCGTCCCACATACAGCGGCCATAATGAAGCCGGGAGCTTTGGGAGCTTTCAGCTCAGTGAGCTGTGATGGTGGGGAGAACTATTCAAAGCCTTATTGAAACATGAATACACTGAGAAGGGTGTCTCCTGTGAGGAACAGGGGCCAAATATCTGGCTGCAGGAGCCATGCTGTCTTTCTGTGCCATGTCACGACCGTGCACTTTTTGTCCCCCCCAAGGCTGCATTTGCCCTTGGAATCGGAGTGTTGCTGAAACTATTGCAAGTAATATTGTTTTCTGATGACAAATGGTTTCTGAGCTTCCACATGTATTCATTTCAAGATCTCCAACCTACACACGCAAACCAGCGGAAATACCTCGCCTCTGAATATTGTTGACATGAGACATGAGATTCCTCCCACTAGACATCTTGAACCAAGTGAGTCAGGGGAAAATTTGAGATGAAAGGAAAGTCAGTAACAAAAATCAGTCTGGATGAGAAAAAGGCTTCACTATTTATTTGCTGTTTTTAGTACACGAATATTATAAACGAGTTTAAGACCATGTCTAGATTAAAATTGCGGTAAACCAACATGATTTTAATGGACGTTATGTCCCTTCTCCACTGAAATGCCCAACCGCAGAGCATGCTAACAAAAACAACCGTGAAAGATTTGCAACAATATGGAAATCATTGGACAAAGCCATACGACTAAAACTTGGAATCAAAAATGTCTTACAAATCACACAGTTACAGAATTATCAGAAACTTTTAAAAATTAAAATAAATTGTTCGAAAAAGGGGTTTTTGCAGCAAGAACCGCCATTCTTGGAAATCCCAAATAACCTTTGAGTGAACAGAATGAATGAATCATTTATACATTCGAAAAATCTAAAGAATTTTTTTTTCTTTTTCTTTTTCTTTTATGGTAAGGATCCATAGATGATAAAAGGACTTCATGGAACCATAGATGCCGATAAAGAGCTGTATTATTCTGTTAAAAACAATAGGATCTTCACAGGCAAATTCAACAACATTGCTAGCAACTTGACAAGAGACAAGAGTTCAGATATTTTAGCCGTAATACCTTTCTTAATGTTTGAAGGGTGAAAAAATGGCTCCCCCTGAAGCAAGACTTGGTATTTTCCAATGACGTGTCAGCTTTCCCCCTAAAGTCCAACTTCTTATTACTTTGCTTCTTATTTGCCAACGTTATTGTTTCAGCCCACTGCTTTCCCCGAGATGAACCAGCAGCTATTATTCAGAGCGGTAGAATTAATTGGTGAATCTCTCATATGCTTTGAGAAATGAATAGATCTACATAATCAATTACACAGTGTGGGATGCTGCCAACAAAACTTTGGAGAAATGTCTGCTTCATGACAAAAGAAGAACTGTGGGGAGCGCAGGCAGAGAACGAAACGAACCCTGACAGGGTTGTATCGAATTTCATATGAGGCAAAAAATATGTTATGGACTAGTCTGACTGTTTGCCCACTTCTACAAAACTACTGCTCCACATTTCTGGAGGCCCAGCGTGGAAGCTGTTGAGCATCGATGCAACGGTTTCCTCTGGCTGCTGATGAAACATCATGACTTGTAATATTGTGGCAGATGGTTGGGTTTTCATCACGTGGACTATTCTTACTGTGCCAGTTAGTGTTTAGAAGAATCTGAAAGTGATAATCAAGCTTTGTTTCTGCTGTTTCACATCTTATTGTAGATGATATTGCATGCCTAGTTTGAAATGTCACTGTAAATTGTATTGGCTCTCTAAGGAGGCGAAACCTGTAACTGATCTCAAGCTTGGTTACAATGCATACATCCGAGATAAATTCTATGATGAAAATCGTATATATTGAGACTTTTATAAAGAGGCTAATTGTTGAGGCCATTTTATACAACTGAACTGCAATTATATATATATGTCACATACATAAAGGAAATGTACTCTCATGACATATACGCATGCATTGTTCCTTTTTATTTTTACACTTCATTTCCTTAAAAACATGTACAGCCAATTAATGGCATTTTTTTTATATTAGCTTTAAGGTTGTTGTCTTTTTTTCACATAAACAATAACATGTGAACGTGTGAATGTTTTACAGATTTGTAGCATACCATTCAGCTGTTCTTGGATCCTACCCTGGAAAAAAAATTGACAGGATCTATTTCACATGTCTATTAAAGAGCTGACATTTACATGTTTGTCTTCAGGCTTTAGCATTAGGCCAGCACTGATGCAGCTTAATTTCCTCTGTCAAGATGCCATGGTGCCTACAAGCAATTCTGGCGTGTGGCGTCTCTGTTCCGCTTCATCCCCTCACACCTGAGGCATTGCAGTCCCTTCAAGCGTATCAAGGACCATTTCACAGCCCACAAAAATCTAAGCCAGATCTATTTATAGTATAAAATAGTATCAAAGTTATATATTGCATAGACCGGAGATCGCTTTGTTTAGATGAAATCAACCTTTTTGAGGCTCATAGTCACATCTGACCTTAGCACATTTATTACACATGTTAAGATGCGTTCAAAATTTAAAAATGTGTCTCTTGTTGAGTAGGTACTGAGTAAGTTTACAGTATAGTTCATTAAAAAAATATTTTTGACATTCTTCCTCATAATAGTATTTAAAATAAAGCCCAAGCAGATTTTTTTTGGCTATCTACTTTGAAACTATCTTTTGAAGCTGCAAGCTTATCTTTTAAAGTATCTTTCCTACTATTCCTCTACCAATGGGCATTGTTTTGTCTTGTCCATACAAAATACAGCCATTTAAATAGCTCTGTATCCTAAATAGGGCTAAGGTCAGGAGCAGTAGCATTTCCTCATGACGCATAGCTTACATTATTTCATTTTTAATTATTAGTGAAAGTAAACAGCATCTTCTTTTGTACCTTCTCCTTTCACAACAAGCTTTTTACTGAGAAGAGGTTTCTTTGTATTTGATGTTTTCACAAAAATGTGGTTTCAAGCCAAATAGGTCAATTTCTGAGTGTGAATAATCTCTGGAGCACACAGAGTTTATTCGCAGCCTCTTAATCTGTCAGCAATGATTATGCAACACAGACATAGTTGATCTAATCATACAATTTTATTCTCTAATTTATTGCATAATGCATTGTGAAACATATTGGAATGCAGTAGGAACGAAAAACAATTCGACTGCATAGGCATACGAATACTTAAATGCTATTGTTTGTTGTGTCCTATAGAAAAGTACTCCCAAATACACAGAGCAAATAACATCTGCCTATAATTATCATACAAAATCTTCTCAAGGCATCGTTGTTTACCCCCCAATCCCTTACCTAACATCATCTTACTAAATTTAGCATTCTTAAATTGAAACCTATGCTGAGAAAATGACCTTAAATTAGATTTTGAGAGCATGTTTCATTTTATTCACCCTCTGCTTCTCATTCTGCACACTTGTGGTGTTGCTTGAGCCATGGCTGGATTTGTAAGCGAATTTTAAATCAAGGCGCTTCTTCCCCAGCAGTGCTCCTGTTTTCAGAGACAATGCTCCAGCGCCACATGAATCCTCTGGGTCTTTCGTCTTTTTCCTTTGAACACTACACCAACCACTGGGCCCTCGGCTGCCCCAGACCTCCAACACGGTCTATGCAAATATCCTACCAGAAGCCGCCCTCGCCGTACGGATGAGAGACCAGATGCATCTGAAAGTATCAGCGTTTCTCACGAGAGGCCGAAACGGTCCCTTAAACGGACATATGGCGGCAGCAGATGTGGCCGTTTGGAGGTCAGTTTTGAGAGGGTGAATGAATATGCTTTGTATTCAGTTGCTGCACAACTCACTATGTTTTTCTCGAAAGAAGAAGAAGAAATTTCACTGAATTTTCACAGCCAATTAGAAGAAAGCATTCTCACTTTCTCACTTTCACCTGACTGAGACTGTCTCTCCTCCGAAGCCGATGTGCTTTAACTTTTTGACTTTGACGCATGACACACACTCTCTAGAACTACAATTCCCATCACATTCATGAATTCTAAAACAAGGCCTATGCTTGTGCACCTAAAATATTACTCTATTTTTCCAAAAATATAGATATGAGACTTTTAGACAATACATCTCAGTAAATATTATATACAATAATATTAAGCGAACCACATTACTCAAATGGCAAATATAAGTAAATGGCAACAATTTAAATTCAGTTCAGTTTAATAACTATCCAAACTTTATTGATTATGAAACACGTTTAATTCAGCTATGAGCAGCTCTACAGAAGAAACCCATTATTCAACTTGGGTCATATCAGTGTCGATGTAGAAAAACTAATTCCATTCAGCTACAAAGTATCTGATAACTGCCATCATTCAGCTTTACTCTGTTAAAATTGTGTTCACATCTGATAGTTTTAGTGCTTAAAATTAATGCAAGTCTATATTACTATTACACTTCAGTTTTTTAAACCACAACTAAGCAAGCCAATGCAACAATAGCTGGGTTGAAGCAAAATCGTGACAAATGTCAGAATATATTCAACAAATGCTTTAGCATCTCCCATTATTCGAGTCAAAAACCTGACACTTCAAAATGTGCATAAAACAGGGCGACAAACTCCATCAGGTGACAGAAATGGAGGAAAAAACCTTGAGAGAAACCAGGCTGAGTCGGGGAGCCATTCTAAACCACAAGTCCACATTGTGTCCATTCAGCGTGCATTTAGTCCGCCATCAATCTGACCTGAAATTAAACAGCATGATCGAAACCAGCTCAGTAACTTCAAAAACATTGCAGAAAGGATCACAAGCATACACAATCTTAATGCTGTACAGGAAAACACAGAATATAAAGAAAAAGGTAAGGCAATCATACACCAAAGAGAATGCAAATCACTGCCCTTCATTTCTTGATTGATGCACTCGTTACTGTAAAAAAGCTTTCTGTGAAAACTCCTACCTTGCATTTTACTCTCTCTGACTGAAAGGAGCCAATTAACAGTTGAACTGCTTCTAATCTACGTATCCGAGGACACACAACGGAACCGATTTCGTACAATGTTGATAACACTAACACTGACTCACTTTAACAAATGAACATTACATTAACAGCTAATTTCTTTCAGTCTTAACGTATTGCAGATAAAGGAGGGCACCGTCTTCTAAAGCCAAATCTGGAAGCAGAGAACAATTCACTAGTGAACAGTAACATTTATTTAGCCATCTGCACAGGTTGTCAGAGTTCGCTCACAAGACATCTGTTCAACGTTTGGGAAACTTCTCTCGCTCACAGCTAACCTACGGGTAATGAATAAATGATTCTGAGTATGTCACATGTGACATCCATCAACACTTGTGTAAGAGACTTTCAGCGCTAAGCACTGCTCTAGATGCAGCTAATTAAAATTTTTGTGATAAAATAATTAGCCTCACTTGCAGACAATGGGCTGGAAAATTCCTCTTCCTAATAATTAAAATAAGAAGATAAGAAAGTGGGAAATAGTCTTTGTGGAGAGTGTGGCAGCAATCCATTGCAGCTTTTTGTGCAAGGCATGCTGGGTACATGTTTGACGATTATTTTGTAACAATACGTGTCATTGAGAAAAGTATAAATCGTCAATACATGAACAACGCCAGTATATAATCCACAAAAACTGATCAAAGTGGCGGCATTTACTACTGGAATTGTTTTATAATCGCTTTAAATGCATTATGGATTCCCTGCAAAGGTGAAACCCGTGCTCTCTCGAACAGAATATTTTTGCGAGAACAAAGCGAGATTCCTGTCGAATAAGAGCTGTTCTTTGTTATGAAATAAATGACATTTTGTCAAACCTGATGCTCAATTATCTTAGGAAAAGGCTCTGTGGGGTTTCTCGAGCAAAAACTTTGCAGCGAGACCTGACAAATGTGGTATACAAAAAATTGGAGAGTGTCGCAACAAGACATATGAATGCACATCAAAAATGACTTCAGTGACAGTTGTGAAAATATCGCACTTTAACACATTGCAATACAATATTGTTAATCAAAAAACTAGCGTTTAGCATCAGCCTTCTTACAATGCCAGTTTGGGTAGCGTTCAAATCCGAGCAGGATCCAACACCCACTAAACATCTCTGCGTGTTTCCATGCTGTGAAATTTTATGACCCATGCAGGCAGTCTTAGAATGATGTACTATCTGCCAAAGATGGTCATGATCTAATGCAAAATGTTCCTTTAATGATCCAGCACCTTATATACTGTCTCCTGTTGACATATTATTGTATTTAGGCTGCATGAAGCTTCACTCTTTCTAAGACCATAATATAATTTTCTCTTGTATTGTATTGCTTAAATCTATCAAGACCAAGAAAATGGGGAGGCGAATGTTATGATAAGAACGAGCTTATTGCCGAAGCTCTGATAACTACTTGTGGATTATTCTTCCGCTATTGAAGGGAAGCATTGTTGCAATCACATCAGTTAACACCGAAATTTTGAGACGTAAGACAAAGAAATCACGTAAGATGAAAGCAAAAGGCTTTCTTGTTACTTTCTTTGGGAAATCCTCGGAGAGTTCTCTGTTCTTTTAATCTCCTAAAGTCTGAATGAAGCAAAAAGTTACTTATTTAATTTTTACAAAGCAATTTATGAAAAAGCCTGTGCTCTCAGTCCCTATCTTCACAACTTAGAAGACAATTTTTCACCAAGAAATGCGTTTCCAGTCATTAAAGCCGACCGTGTAGACATCGGTGGAGAATTTACCCATTCAGAGCCGGTTTAGTCCACTATTAATCTGGCCAATAGGAAAAGATCTGCGACTACAAATTGTCATTAAATATCCAGAATCAGAGTATGAGCATATGTGTGCTCAGTCGTTATTGTAAACTGTAAATGCCATACTCAGTCAGTTACGCATTAAAATATGTGATCATTACACACAGAATGCAGTTTTGCCAATGGAATCTTCATGCACCAGCAGACTAACAGGCTCTTGTTTCATTTAATCGAATGAAGGTAAAGGGAAAAAAAAACCTCTTATACTACTCTTGTCTTATAATGACTCTGCTAGGTACCAATTATTCACTGAAAGCATTGGAAAAGATATCTGGATCTCTTCCATATCATCCTATCATTCCTTTTTAACGATACCTCACAATCATTTTAGACTGCAATTATTTTAAAGCTTATTAAACAAAGAGATTGTTAGGTGAGACTTTGGGAATACGGCTTAATTTAGCTTATCTCATTAACAAAGCTGAACTTTAAAGGAAATGCGAGTATATCCATGCCATTCGTGTTTATTTTCTTCAGGATTAGCGAAAAAGTAGCTACAAAGTTTTTCCAAGCCTCCTACTGAGTCTTCATTCCTGTGCATGAAGATATGAGAGGTGTTTGGCTTGTTTTTGTGTAATTTCTGCAAGTCCAGGGGGTTTCAGGCTTTAAAGCGCTTACTGATACAAAAGGAGTGTTTTCAAATGGATTGTGATTATGTTAATGAAATACACTGGGCAATAGGCTAACGGCTACAAATTAGCAGATTTCATCTTCAATTATTCAAACCGTGGACCACAACGTGGCAACCTCTGATGTCTCTCAGATGTGCCGTTTAGTCCGTTCTTGCAAACAAATTGGATAAACATAAAAAGCAATGTGATTAAAACAAAAAAAAACAACAACATAACGCTCAACTCAAAGAGTAATGGCTACTTTATATGACGTCGAATTCAGTCTAATGCACTGCTATTGGGCAAACACAAAAATCTTCTCGGCATGGGGTGTGCGCGTGTAATTGATCAAGAGAGGGAACGAGAGAGATCTCCCATTCACAAACGCTCTGAGTCACTCCATGCCAGCCTCATATTTACCAAACTCCTTTTCAGTGGGGCTGGTTGTTGTGTAAGCTCGAGGCAGGCAGCTGCATGTAAATGAAGCAGCGTGTCTTTGTACGCCTTTGTTAACGCCAGGTTTTGCGAGATATTTTAAGATCTGGAGCAGTGCTGAGAAGGTCTGCCGGTGCTGTCTGACTCTTAAAAACGTATAGCATTTCTGCAGGTCATGATTTAAAGGCGGTTATGTCTGTATCTGGCGCGCACACACAAACACACACACGCTGCTTTGACTTAGGGGTGTGCCGTATTACACCGGTATAAGTGTTACATGATAAAACAGTGCCAAATTGCAATGTCAATGGTTAAGCGACTTGATGGTGTATTTCTACGGATGCACCGAGCGTTCAGTCGAAAATGATCTTTGGAAAAGATGCCCTTCATTGTGTTTGCACTAATAAATGCTGCATTTATTTGTATATCGTCATAAATATCATTATAATATTAAATATTTTTTAAATATCATGATATAATTTTGAGGCTATATCGCCCATCCCTACTGTGAAATCTGTGTTTTTTGTGTGTTATAGAAGTTCAGGGCTTCAAACCTTCACAATTCACAATATAAAACCACACATTTATATCCGTTTTACCTGACAGCGTCACTCATTAATCATTTAATACCATCTGATTATTAGCATCTTAATAGCTTTCATAAAACACAGCTTCTGTTTCAATACCTCTCACAAAAATACAAGGTTTTTATCTGCATTTATGGACAGCATCAAGCTCCATAAAGTTAGCAGGAGACCTCTGATTAATGTTAGTGCCATATTTGGAGGAAAATAAGATAGAGGTACGCATTAGAGATCGGTATTGCTGAACGTGTATGTGCTAAGAATTGCTAACAAGCATTTATATAGCAATAATGAAATGTCTTAAAGGTGAAGTGCCATTTCTGACTAGAATTAATGTAAAAACGTAAATGATAGATATGCAATGTTCTCGTTTACAGAACGATGACATAGGGACTCAAAACACTGATTTGTAAAATCACCAATACATTTTTAGTTTTCAAGGTTTTTGCTTTACCAAATTTTGTATATCGAGATGATTCTCAACTATGTTTTAACAAAGAATTATTCAATACCATTTTTTCTTTCTGCAAAATTTTGTAAATTGGTCATAAGTGGGTTTTATCATTATATACAATGTATCTATAAATTAAATCTATATGCATAATAAAGTTTTTGAGCCAACATATCATGAAAAAGAAGTGTAACAGATTTAATAATATAATATTTCATAGAATACTGTAATATCATTTCTTTCCCTTTTCATTTGTTATGTCCGTTTAAGTAACAGAAAGTTATATTTTGATTCAAAACCCCATTCCATATCCCTGAGAGGTTGACTTATTCACAGAATTAATTTCAAACATTTTTGAAGACCAAAGAGATGGAGTGGTCATGGTGAAACATCTAATCATTTGGTATATCTGAAAAGCCCTGAGTGCGCTCTTTATAGAACATCCTACAGGACTTAAAACTGTGACATGTATAGCCTCATAGAAATTCACTAAAATATAATGTCCTCGAGGACGCAGGGCCTTAAGAGGTCAATAAATCATATGTATTCCCAGCATAGATGTACAAATGTTTTCAGAGAACAGCCACCTTCAAATTCAATAGTATGTCTCATTGATTCTCCTATTAAACTCAGAAAAAAAGAAACCAGATCATCTTTTACTGATTCTTATTTAACCCTTGATGAAAATTACAAACATGTACACAATATATATATACTTTTTTGATAAATTTGATCAATTTAGTTTATTTCAGTGATTAATAATAAATTCTTCCTATCAAAGAACCCTCGAAGAGTAATATATTTTCCACAAAATTATTAAAAGCTTTGCCATCATAAAAATAAAATCTATTTTAAAATGTATTCAAATACTCTTTGATCAAATAAATGCTGCCTTGGTGAGCAGTCTCTCTTGGAATTATTAAAAAATCACTGATTAATACCGTGGCATTTCAAAAGAATCATCCATATGAAGACTTGACTCAATCCCAAACCAGTTCCTTGTTTAGCAAGGAATGTTTTGTTTCATTTTAGCTCAGCTTAATGTCTGTTTACTGATGCCGTCCAATTCAGCAGGCAGTACACAAGCAGGACTAATTAGTGTGTCAAAGTATGTGAACACATCCAGGTCCTGCCTTGAACAATGGCTATTTAGGGACTAAATAATAAATAACGAAAGAAATAGAGCAGGGTTGCTCTCAGGAAACTGCCTGCTACATATCAGTTGTCGGAGCTTTTTAAAATAGCACGGATAATAACCGCACTTCAGAAATCGCACTATCATTCTGAAATACATGTCTTAATGTTACATTATTTATTAAACGCATATTTTCTAAATGGAATTTTTTTTGTTTTGTTTTGGGGGGTTTTTTACGCGTTGACAGTGCAAATGACGCAAATGCCATTTTCATGTAGTCTTCATGTTAATGATAGCTCATTAATGTTATTAGTATTACAATTATTAGCATAAAAAGAAACACTTGTCTTATGATTAATGTCAAACCTCGCATTCATATTCTCAACCAAAGCCGTTTCTGACTGAATTATCATCTATTAAAAATGGATCCACACTGACAATATTATAAGCCACTTACAGTAGTTGGCTGTTAGCATAAGTGTATATATATATATATATATATATATATATATATATATATATATATATATTTCAGCAGTGACAGTCAAAGCTGTTTGGAAATTCTGGATCACTGCTTATTATATCATACATAAACAAAATGAAAACTGCTGCTTGACAATTGGAGACCCTTTCACATTGCGTTAGACACATACCTGTCACGAGCGGCGGGGACAAAAACAGCAACAAGTGGAAACATGTTTCTACCGTTCATCACAAATAACTATAGTCAAAGACTTAAGTCATAATGTTACAGGCCCAAGCTCTATGAATGAGTTTGAGCGGTATGAATAAAATTGTTGCGTGAATAATGTAGAAATATCTTGAGGAAGAAAAACACAACACTCCCAAATAAACAATAAAAAAAAAAAAAGAATATCGTTATAATATTGGCTGCCGATGCTGCAGCTTTATCATTGCAAGGAATGAATGTGGAGGATTTCGTTAAATCATACTTTTGAATAGGATGTATCAAACAAGGTTTGTTGTCTACTATCAAACATTTAAGACTGGTAAGACTTTATAATGGCATGTAAAAGGCATTTATATTTACCAAGGTTGCTTTTAAATAAAAAAAAAAAAAAATACAGTAAAACAGCGCTACTGTGAAACATTATTACAATTATTAGTCTCCCAAAAAGACTAATATATGAATATTATGATCATGTTATAATATTTTTTGTAGTCTTCAGTGTTCCATGATCTTTCAGCAATTGTTTTAATATGATGACCTGGTGATCGAGAAAATTTCTTATCAATGTTAAAAACAGTTGCTGACATTTTTTTTAAAAAACACTTTTAAATAACACTTTTTAATAGCCTTATTCACTCTCGACTATGACATTTTTATGATGTGTCACGATATATATATATATATATATATATATATATATATTTAGATTTGCATTGAAAAGTCTTTACCTTCACCTGAATTTAATGCATAGGTGAATTAAACCAATAAATCCTTTTAGAAAAATCATACTGACTTCTTTATAATTTTATTCACCTAATTTTATGACTCATTTTCAGAGTTTTTGAAATGGTGATTCTCAAAATAGAAGAATCTCTTAATGATATTTCATTCTTTAAATAATACATGTCCTTTTAATATGGCACTGAAATGCTGTTACACTGTAGACCAGTTAACATCAGTGTCACTGGAACATTTCAACCCTGATGCCACTGTCAGTGACTTTCTGCCATTCTTTAATTGATTCAGAACGCTTTCCTTCCCGATGCCACATTTTGACTCATTCGTTAAGCATCTGCCTGACGGAGTAACACTGTGTTTTCAACTCGGCTCATCCACCAAAAGATAAAGTCGCCATAAAGGGCATGAATGGAAAGGGCAAATGGGCTTGTAGGCTTTTTTTTGTTTTTTTTTTCAATTTATTTTCCATTTGTAAGTTCCCTCCACCGGCAGAGATAAGGCACTCTGCATCTTTGAGATGAAAACAGGGGAGGCACAAAAAAGGGCTAGACTTGTGAATAAATACTCACAATGTTGTTGTTCCTGTCAGCACTTCAATAGTAACTCTCTAATGATCACCGGGAGACCAGTGCTGAGAGTCTGTGCAGCATAATGATGCTAATTCTATGAATATTAATGATTTTCACAGAATTTAGTTTATTTATTTATTTATGATCAATACTCATTAAATGAGCCGAGGTAACACTGGCATGTGTCTTTTTCTCTCCCTTTACAGTGTTCTGACAGAACACGTTGGACCGCATCCTTTGGAGAGGGCAGATCAATTGCCGGTCTTTATTGACAAAACGACACAGCTCTCCCTCCCCGCATACAGCCCTGCGGTGGCTTCGCACGAAAGGTAATGGAACCAGATGGGGGAACATATAAATGCCCCATGCTGCTCACCTGGGGGTGAATTTATACTCTCAAAAGGATTATTTCTTTCTGATCCCTCTGCGAATAGTTTGGAGATATTAATGGGGTAATTTGTGCTATGCATCTCCCGGGGAGCTTCATGGGAGAACTCCGGGAGGATTCATTCCTCACTTTTGGAGGAACTTATGCAGCTGGACTAAAACTGGACTCATTAAATGTTGAAATTACAGCCACTAGGCTCCAGAAAAGTGGGATCGCCACATGTCTGGTGCCGGTAGCTGGTGGTGCAGGGTCGTATCCAGCTCACAGTCGCAGCTTGAGAAACCACATCAGTCAGCGCCGTGTCACGTCCTCTCGTTTAAAGGTTGATGAATGCCACCCAGGAACTGAAATATGAAAACTTTGTGCTGTCGGGGAACGTTTTGGATGGCACGGTTGACGGGGTAAACGTGGCAGAGTCCTATCGCATGCTGCTCTCAGCAGAGGGTCCGGAGACATGCTCAGCGCCACCAATTAAATGCAGCCTGCGATCACCTTGGATGGGCACAGGGCAGTGGTCTGTACAAGCATGCTGTGTTTTGACAAATAATGATTATCCTCGGTCTACGAGAGCATGAGACCAAGGAGATCAGATGTAAGCAATATACAAGTGCACCGATGTTAAAATTTAAGTACGTTTGCATGCACTTAAAAAGCCTGATTTCGATGAATTGGCTCTGCCAATGGCTTTTTTTTAATGAATGCATTACACTGAAAAAATTGGTCTAGAAACCATTTTCAGTAACACACTGAATTAAACATGAAGTAGAAATATGGAAATAGTATTTTTGGAAGCATTTTATTTTAGGCACTAACAACTTGCTATTAGTATGAGTATTGCTAACATATTGGCTCTTTATTACTACTTACAAAGCACATATTAATGCCATATTTTAGATTGCCTAATCCGATCCCACACCTAAACATAACAACTATCTTAAGTGGCAAATTGAGGCAAAACTAGTCCCCAGAATTAGTCCCCAAACTAGTGCAACTGTTTTGTCTTGTAAAAACAATTTTCTGCTTCAATAAAATTATTTGATTGCACTTTATTAAGGTCCAATTTTCGTAATTAACAGCAAGTCAGAAAGGTAGTTATTAAATTGTTAAGTTGATGTATAGGGTATGATTAGGGAAGTAGAATACGGTCATAAAGAATATGTGCTTCATAAACAGCCAACATACAGCCAACATACTTGCTAATAGTGATAACTGTTCCTTATACTAAAGCGTTACCAATCATTTTTAGTATATCAGAACTAATTTGTTCAACTGTTCACCCAAATGAACATTGACAGATTTTAAGAAATTTAGCATTACATCACTTGCTCATGACTGCAGTGAATGGGTGCCATCAGAATGAGTGTCCAAACAGCTGATAAAAACATCACAATAATCCACGTCCCACATGATTCCAGTCCATCAATTCATGTTCATTCAATTCATGTCTTGTGAATTAAGTTAAGAAACAAAACCATCATTAGGGTGCTTTTGGCTTTTTTGAGTCCTCCATCCATTCATTTTTTTCATCTCATCTAGACTAGTATTGAACAAAAACATTGGTGGATTTCGATCTTGAGAAAATAACAAGTGGTTTTTGTTTTTACTTTTCATTTCCAGGTGAACTATTCCTTAAATTCCTAATCAAATTTTATGTCAATACATATTATATTGCATTTATAATAAAGCTAATTTACATTAAAACGGTATGTGTCTGCCCTGAATGCAAATTCGTTTAAAGATTCATGGTGCAGAGCTACTGCATCAGTGGTTAAAATGGCTAGTGAAAACACCATGCATAAAACTGTTTAGTAAACTCTTGCCTAAGTGCTCTAAATATAGATTTTTCTTCCGATTTCATAAAAACTACCAAAATATGAAGCCATTTCAGTGCATGATACTCTGCACACAGCCTTGCAGTTTTTAATAGCTGTGTGGCATAATACTGGAGAGATTTTGCATTTCTACAAAGCCTCTCATTCATGCTCATATCTGCAGCATGTCTTCATATTCTCTGTGAAGTCCGAGACTCAAATCTGGGCTGCAGGGAATTACCATGTTGGGCTTTTAATCAAGTAAAAGCTATACAACACCAGGGAGTCTTTGTTTGTCATGCAGGGCTGAGCTAAAACAGGATCAACATAGAAAATAAAGTTAACACCAGAGGGTGCCAAAGCTTTTGTGTTCCAACATATCATATCACTTATGTTTTTAACCTATCCTCCCCTCCCCCCTTTGTTCTTTATTGCATTTTATATATAAATATAGGCGGTTAATTTCCAATTATAGCCTTTTTCATAGAAACATCTGCATTTTCTGTCTCTGCCACCTCAGAGAAATAAACCCAGGAAGCTGTTAAGAAGCTTGGCCACATTCAACTGTCAAAACAGAACTGTTCAAAGGCTTTTTTGGCCGAATTTAAAAGAAGCAGGTAGTCTGTGTGAGGCCAGCTCACTGGGTGTTAGGGTTTTTGCTCATGATGATCCAGAGATATTGCACCAAACATTTCCACCGCAGTCATCGTCTGCACTGCAACCCATGCCATGCCATTGGAAATATGTCCCAGCACTTAAATGACACGCCAAATCAGAAATAATAAACTCTATTAGTAATCACCTCAAATGTTCTAGCTTTGGTGTTCAGCATTCCTCCAGCTGCCAAAATCATTTGGCGGTTTGGAGGTGAGTTGAAATGCTGACAGCAGCAAAAAGAATGGTGTGGAGGTGGCGAGTTCCAGATAAGGAAAGTCAACTTGCTGCATGCAGAGTTGAAATGTACTGCATTTTCTAGGCCAGCATGGGATTGTTGATTTCAGACACCCATGAAGGCACCACAACATATTTACCAAGACAGACTATATAATAATACCAATACTAGGGAATTAATGCAATCAGTTGACCTTTAGGAAAGAGCAGAGGTCACAACCACTATGTCTAACTGAATGCTAATAGACAATTAAGTTTTTTGGACAACAGACATGGGTGTTCATTTGTAATAAAAGCAGAGAGGTCAGTGGTTTTGGAGAACAAGCTAGCCGTCGCATCACAGCATGGTGTCAACTCATAAGCAGTCGTAGGTATTATGACTACACTTTTGTTGTCATAGACACCAAAAAGTACATGAATAAAATATGGACCTAAAACAAGAAGTTTGTGTATAAAATGTCCAGTGTTGCCAAGTTTGTGCCTATCCCATGAAATTGTGCAACTTTTATCCGGTTATGTTTTTTTTAGTTTGTGGGTTGAAGTGAAACCACAGCAAACCACAGATTCCCTCTCACAACTTCATCCATGGTAGAACCCTCTGGAAGGAGGTTTTACCCCTGCATACAACTTTGGAGAGAGATTTTGGTAGCCTATTCCCCCGAAACATGTTTGAGCTGGTTTTGGCTGTGATTGGGCTAGTTTTGAATACCAGTTGGGCTGGTTTTGTTCCGCAGACACGGCAAACCTGAAAACAACTTTTTAACAAATCAATGTATTCACAAAATTTTTAATTGTCTGCAAGGCCAATCTGGGCATTAAAAGACAAAAAAATACATCAGTATAATAATAAAATATAATTATATTTATAATATATAGGGATTCATAAATTCTACATTCATTGAACATATTTAAAGACTTGTTTAATTATGTTTTAGTATTGTATATTGCACATTTTAATGTACAAACGTGTAAAAGGCAGTCCACACAAAGAACAATAATTATAAAGATAACTATAACAATAATTATGTCAGCATACACAAAAGGATTATAATGTTCTGTTTATCATACACATGCACTGTATTTTTGTCGTCTGCCACTTTAAATACTCTTTTTACTCTCTTTAAATTCAGCTGGAAAAAATCATTTTAAAACTGCTGCAAAAAAAATATTTCCGTCTGTCATAGTGCGGTTATTGTTGTAATATTTATCCTCACAGAATTAGAATGATTATTCTAACATTATGGTTTTAGTTATCACCTTTGTGTGACAGGCCTTAAAGTGACATACAAATACTCAAGCTGGATTTCACAGAAACAGATACATGGAAAGGAGCTGTGTTCGCGGTAGAAAGGATCGTCGCCATTGCTTTCCACATCCGATGACAACCACAACGACCACTCAGCAAAACATAAAATATAACAAATTCTGGCGCCCAATTGCCTCTCATTATAGTACCCATTAATGAAATGAAAACTTCGGCTCAACAACTGGAGATGCTTCATCTGCATTAGATACTGTACTGTACATTCTTGCCGCAAGCTATTTCATAAAGCGGTGGGGACAAAATCATCCGAAATGTCCCCACCGTAAATGACATGTATATTTTTTCCACAAACAATGATTTACAGGGATGCGCCGGTCTGTCACCGCATCTCATGGTGTTGCAAGCCAATATGTTTCCTAGCTAAACTTAATAAAAGTTCTGGCTGATCTATGGTTTTTGCCGCAGGAGGTCGAGATAAATTCTGTGGCTAAGTCGTGCATGTCGAAGACATTTTGGGATATCTGCTAGAGATGCTGCCGGAGCGGCTCCCAACACGGCAGGCGGCTGCTAGGAGTGACAGATGTCTGATATGCTGGCATGGATTTGCCAAACCATGATTTGAGCCTCCTCCTGGCTGAAGAGTCCCATTACCACGGAAGATTGAATGCTCCCACAACCATATGCAGCTTGTGATGCACCACGTAAGTAACTCAAGCACATTAGCCTGAAGAGAATCTCTTAACGACTTGGTGTGCAATTACAGCAGACTGATCTCAAGATGCTGATTGTCAAAATTAACTAAAAATACTCCAAAAACAAGTGCATACTTGCTTGTCTATATGCTTATCGCGAAGATATTAGTTGAGATATGTTATATAGTATACACTCGTATTGCCCTATGCAGGTATATTGTGTGTATAACAATAAAGTTGGGCATATTTATATATTCACCTTTATATGAAGAGCTAGGCAATAATATAGATTTTGCGATAAGCTGTTGAAATTCGCTCTATGGTATTATGCTTTATGTGAGTGTATTGTATGTACGCAAATAAAGTTGGATACAATATATATGACTGCCTAAAAATGAACCGTTCGTTTCCTCCATTTCCTTTTTTTTATTAATAATTGTCTTGTCTGCGTCTGAGAAACATTACTGGATTATTAATTGGATAAGTGGAAAGCCCTGGCGGTTGTGGAAATAATGCTGGGGAGTTTGATTAATTTATTTCCCTGGCAAAGTCAAAAATAAATGATAAAACCTCTCTTCTAATGCAAAGTGAAAAGGTTTATCCTTTCACATAATGTTCTATCTAGCATTGCCCACAGTGACAAGCGGTTGAATTGAATTAGGAAGACGTTGCTTGGGGCTCTGCTACAGCTGTGGCTGTTTGATATGGGGTTTAAGGTGAGGCGAAGCTGGCTGGACCCTGAAAGACCAGTGAAGACACATTCAATATTAAATACCAGGCTCCAAGCAACAGCTCAAAAACTCATTGCAGCCTTTTTGTCCTGTGGAACAAGTCAAATTAACGTGGCATTACCAAATAGCCGGAGATTTGACTAATTAGAAATGCTTGGACTTACTTTGTTTAGACTGTTTACATGGATCTGTTTTGTTCTTGTTTCTGCAGAAATTCTGCAGAGGACATCTGAAGGTGGTCAGCTCAGCATGGAAAAATTTTATTTGCATTCTCTCTAACCATTACATGCCAAACAACGCATCTTTAGCTTACTACATTTCCCTATTTAAGCTACAGCATCTGACTTATTGTCATCAACAGCATCAAAAGGGACACTTCGATTCAATTGGGGGCACATCTTGAGGGTACTAGCTTACAGTGGCAACAAGTCCAACATCAAAGACAGCTAAATTTACTTTTGGCTGTCAGTCTGAGGAGAACATGCTTGCCAGGTCTCCCCAGGGTATGTGGCATGGCCAATGTTTTTCGATATCCCCTCGCTCCAGATTGGTTTCAAAGTGCTGAGAGAAAATAGATATGGTCCCATGGAGGCCAGCATGCTACACAAGTGCAATCGTCAGATTAACTGGAGGGGATGAGGTCAATGTTTTTGTGCACTGAACCAGTTTCTTATAGGCCATGTCATCGGTGCTAAGCTGTTACGCTGACAATATAACTGCTGCAGAAAGTGTGACATCTGTGACATTGGATAAGATTCAAACTTAAATTGTGATTTACATATCATATTTATATTTTAACAATGTAATTTATATATATATATATATATATATATATATATATATATATATATATATATATATATATATATATATATATATATATATATAAACAAGGGTTTTTAACCCTTGATGGTGATTGTGATGGTAGCTTTGTATTTTCATGCAAAAAACTTTTTATACTGTGAATGAGAAACTGTGATATTACTAAGATAAAAAATTACTATTTTTATTAAATTGAAATGAAACTGAAACTGAACTGAAACTACATCACTAATGAATAATTGACGAAGAGGTGTGCAACAAAAAAAAAAAAAAAAAGTCCACTATTGTGAATGTGGCAAAAGAACAGCAGGTTTGAACTGACATGAACTTTTGAGTGAACTGTACCTTTAAAACATTCTCAAATGATTTATTCCTCCATCATAAGCTCTGTGTCCGACACTGATGAAATGTGCACCCTTAAGAGTAACCATTAGCAATGAATCTCACAGCTGCACGCTTGCAGTTTGCACAGTATTGATTATACAATATACATCATGTCAAATAGAGTCAATTTAATCGAAACATAAATGAGAACACTACAGGAATAGATAACGCATAGAAAACACAAGGGAATAAGTTGACCTTTGCTGTGAGAATGGAAAATAACAAGCGCACAGTACACAGAAAAATGAAATTTAATAACTAGACCTCCTACACCATTCCTTAGTAAGAAATGAAATATGGTTTTCCTCACTGAAGCTCATACAGTTGATGGTACTAAGTGTAAAGGCATCTCCTCAAACGTAATTGATCAGATTTCTAGGTTTCCTAGGAGCACTTCCTGAATATGTGTATGATGCTGAAATATAGATGACAATGAATACATTTGCCCATCCACAAGCATCTGATCAGTTTAGAGGAGGGCAGAACATTCAAATCCTTAGGGTCTCCTGCGTCTCTTTCCTGTCCATCAATTCTACCTCGCTGTTTGATTGCAGTTGATGGGATGTCTGAGCGTCTCAGACACAAGGCGAATAGGAAATCAGTTTGGCTAATCAGTCATAAAAGTGAGAGCTGCCCAGGGAAAAGAAATGGAGCCAGAATGCATGCAAACAGGCATAAGTTAAGAGAAAATGAAAGCTGACATTGCCATGGGAACCACGGTGCGCGTCTGCATGAGAATGTATAACCACAATGGTGGAAAAAACTAACAGACGTTTTCAGCCAAACCCCAAATTAACTCAGATGAAAGAAGGACAGCATCATATTTTATACAGTGCTAAAAGAGAGAAGTGGGGGGATGTTGGGAGTGTGTTTCTGTGCAAGTACTTATGTGATGCAAATTCTAGTCCCCCAATAATACATTTTAACTGTTTGCAGTAAGTATGATTAATATAAAACACAACTATTGCATTAAATTGATCAAAAGACATTTATGATGTTACAAAAAACATATATATTTCAAATAAATAATGTTAATTGAACTTTCTACTTCTTAAAGAATCCTGAAAAAAATATTAACTATATATATATATATATATACATATATATACTGCAATATATCACATATATATACTATATATACTATATATATAATCAAATATAATACAGCCTTAGTAATTATTACATATACAATATATATATATACATATATATATTTTGATCAAATAAATACATATATATATATATATAAGAATTTTTTTTTTATTATTATTATTGAGCATACAAATAACAAGTATAGTACAGATTTTTGGTTGGCACTAATGTATATAAAGTTAGATAAGTTCACATGCAATACATGCAGCAGCTAATCAATATATAAATGCTAATCTGTATGCAAGTATGTAGCACGTAGCATCAGGATTTTCCTGCTGAACAATGTGACATGTGAAAAGAACTATACAAATAAAATCTACTTGATTTGTATTCAAAAGAGCTAAAAACTTAATGAGGTAAATGACCTTGGTTTAGCCAGTCAAATAATCTCTGATATGCTGATTGTGGACCGTAAGATATACTTCAAAAATTCCAAGCTAAACAGCAGAGCCAAATGGAACTAACAAACACACAGATCCTCTAATTGTAGTTTTAGGTTTCAACCATAGATGGCAATAAAAAGCCAGAACTGAATAGTGTACCTCAAAGTTTAAAATAGTACATGTTAAAATCCAAAATGTTTTATTTTTCTCACCAAGCAACAAGAAATAAAGAAGTATCAATACCTATGTCACGTAGATGAGGAGTAAATCCAAGCAAAACAGAGCTTAATATTTACTTTTCTTTTAAAATACTTTTGATTATTGCTCTCTATTAATCTAGCATAAACTCTAGTGATAACCTTCAAAATTCAACATAAAAAGAACTCCAAAACATAAAGGAACATTAAGCACAAAAAAAAAAGTCCCAATTTCATTCAAAAACATCACAAAATCTAGAATAGCGTTCAAGTCTGATGCAAAGCATGCTGGGAACACGTCAACTTTTTGCTAAATAAATCATGTGCTAAAACATTTCCTCTTTTTTCTTGAAGTAAAACAAGTGAGCAGGCACCAAAAATGCGTTTTAGTGAAAAGCACATGCTCATGTGTTCTTCAGAGTCCCATCTTAGGGAGGTTCACAAGATCATTGATTAGGTTATTATTAAACAACAGCTGTCTACGTACAACAAAGCGAGACACACGCTAGTCAGGTTGATTCATCCATCATCATTTTCCTAATGGATTTAGGCAGTCACCCATATTTCCACTGACAACACTGTGAATTCATTACTCATGCTGGCAATTCCATCATCCAACAAAGCACTCTCCACCCTCCATCAACAACATACAAGCACTCACCGTGTGGCCATGGCTGCTTTTCTTACGTGACCAGCTGATTGCATATTAATGCGCCAGGACTAAAATATTAAAATGTATTTGAACATCGCTGCGAATGTATCTTGTTGGCACGCTGACAATCTGTCAAAAAAAAAGCATAAGCGGCTAGCTCGGCTGACCAAAGCCATTTGTGTTTTGCGTTTCAGAAAACTACGGTTTCCTTCTCTTTATTTCGTTCTGCATGTTGACTGTAAACATTCCCATATCATTTCTGTATTCATTTTCAGGACACTCTCAGCTTTTCAGCTGTTTGGCTGATGATAAATTTAAAAAACCTGCCAATTAGCTATGGCGCTGAACAGCTTTCTTTGTTTGCTCCTCAGCACATTCATCAAAGCTGCGGTTAACTGTTCTTCTCAGGCGTCCTCACCAAATGGTAATGCAAAAGCCAAACCTCGAGCTAGATTTTATTTCTTACTGAGAAGAATATAATATTGCCAAATTGACTGAATAATTGAAATTATGTTTGCTAAAACACATTCAACTGGCATGAATAATTCTGAAATTAATTAATTTCAAGCGTAGCATTTTAAGAAATTAATGTCGATTTGAACAGATGATATATTTTTTTCCCTTTTTTTTAACACACAGTATGCACCCATTCAGTCTTATCTGTATAATAATAAAAAGGCAAAACAGAAGAATGCTTATCTAGTCGTATACTTTCAGATTTGGGGTGAGTATATTTTCAAAAGATACAAATATGTTACCATTTTGGTACTAATATGTACCTTTAAGAGTTCTAATTAGTACAAAGGTATGCGTTTTGAAAGAATACTGCCCGGTGATAACTTTTGTACCTTTTGTCTGTGCATCTATTTAATTCTGCGAATGAGGTGTAGTTGATTGGTGTCAAGTGTCTGAAATAATCTGGTTTCTGGTTTAACTTTTGTTCTATCATAAATCATTTGTCAATGATTTCGTGCTTAATCACCTACAAATGCGTTTTAAGATTATAATAAAACATCTAATTGAAATAAATGAAAACATTTCTATACACAAGTGTTTAAAGGAATATACATACTTCCGTTTCATCACTTTCTGGCTCCAGTGAACAACGCAAGTAACTCAGTTTGAAGAAACCAACAAATTACACAAACTAATGGACCAAGAGCAGTTTGTAATGCCACAGAGCAATACATTGCACAACAAACATATATAGTCTATAATGCAATGTTCCAGTCTCTGATACTGAAAATAAATATTGCTCTTCAAGACATAATAACTTAATAATTTCCACTGTTTAGGACCGTGATCATTCATCTGTTATGTTCACTAAATTATATAAACAATTACAACATTGTGTTAAACACATTTTGCAACATGCTTAATTTGTTTCCCTCTTTGCAGAGAGTCAGATAATTGTTAGCAAACATGTAGTCCTTTCACACAATGGGCATATTAAAACATAGCCTAATGAATTTCTAACTGTGAGACTTCCATCAATGTTTTTTTGTTTTTTTTCAGACATTATTTATGGTTTTGTGGGTAGTGAATTAAAATATGAGGTTGTTGGTTAAATGCAGTATAAAGAATGTAGGAATTTTGCAGATAGAGAACAGAACAAAAATAAAATAACAATAACCAATAATAATAATAATAATAATAATAATAAAGACAAACACAAATCTGGAGGAAATAAAAAACAAAAACAAAAAAGTAATTGAGAAAAGCTTTGGGGCTAAACACATCAGCGACTCAAAACATGTGTTAAGTTCAGGGTTTTAGTCAGAGATCATCTTTCTGATATTCAGGTCATGAAAGTGAGAAAGGATGTCTCTACAACAATCTAGCTACAATAAATTCGACACTTCTGTTTTCTGCTTTTCAGAAAGCGACAACATTTTGTCCATCACACTCTGCCGTTAGCAATACTGAAACTGTCACTTATGTTGAAAGTAAAAGTTTCACTGCATGGCAAGATGTGCTTTTTTAAATGACCCTCTGTGACCCTCGAGGTGTTGGTTAAAGAGAGAACATTTCATACCCAACTCTTAAATGAAAGCATTTCTACAATGCTGCCATTCCTGTAAGAACTCAAACTGTAGAACAGGAGCAAAGTGCCCGTGTTATAGGTAATGAAAGGTTCGTATTTTTTGTTTTGAAGTCCCCAACAGCAGCACATGCATGCATACAAGGTCAAACATTTTTATAATATGCATTCATTTTTACCTTACCTTCTCAACGACTCCAGGCAGATTCGCTCAAGTTCATTTTTTCAAACCTTCCTTTGCATTCGTTAATCTGCGGCGCTTGGTCCGATTGATCTCGTTATCGTTTAATCTGCGACTGTAATGCACGATACGTCTGTGAGCTCTATGTTGTTTTGTTTGCAGCGTTATTATAAACGCTATTATTCCCGCTGCAAAGTGACATCTGGTGGCAAAGAATAGATCTGCATTTCCATTCTGACAAGCGGGCTTGAAGCGCTGATGTGTTTTGCGCTGACTTTAACGCGCAAGCGGCTTGGCATTCTTTTAAAGCGAACACGTTTCAATGATTCAGAAGTAGAATCTTTCGCTTTGAGATACAATAACTTATTATACACAAAAGCATCCTCTGGTTTAACCAATTCAAAATTACGTTTCCTCTCTGAAGTAAGTCCCACAAACACTGAAGGAAAATAGGTGCATGAAAGCTTCGGTTCCACTTGTAATGGACTTTAAATAAATGAGTCACCTCTTTCACTGAAGAATTATCTGATTTCTAACAATTAGCCTGAAAAAATATTTCCAATATTTTCAATGTTTTCAAATAATTCTGAAGAGTAAAAAATAATAATAATAAATGACGCAGCAATATATGATTTGAAATATATTATTATAACAGCCTAAAATAATTAATGGACAGTTTCAAAGCTTTTAGTTTTTTCCATTTTTTAGTACACATCAGAGTAGAGGAAGCTATGTTTGCTAGATAGCCACACCACCCGAGCTGGCTTAGTGGGCATAATTCATTATTAATATTTACACTGTAACTTTAGTGTAGAAAGACTTCCTTTCCATTGTATCTATTATAAAATAAATAACAATTAATAGACCAGTCAACTCTTTTCAAAAATACTGTTTTATTCATGATAATTTATAATTCATTTATGCAAGGCAACAAGATTAATGTTACAAAGAAAAAAAACTGGAGGAGTGTTTGAGTTTCGTTCAAAGGTGACTTGTTGTGGTTATCCTCAACAGCTGCAGCTGACTGAAATATTCAGGTCTCGAGTCTTTTTAAAGTTTTGCGTTAAATTTTCCATTAAAGGAGTGCGGGCCTGCACAAGTCACTGATAGAGACCCACCTGACGTGATACATATCTGAGGAGTATTTCAGGTGTGAGATCAATAAACTCTGATGTGGGACCAGCACAGACCCATCATGCCCACCACGTCATTACCGAGGGTTTGTAATGAGCTCATTGACAAATTGGGTCTATAAGTGACCCTGACAGTGACACAGGCAGGTTAAAGGAACAGACAAGAGCTAATCTAAAATCAAAATGCTGCCATTCTACATTGGACAATCTACTACATACCTACAAATCAATACTATAATAGTGCTTGATACTCTTAGCCTACTATGAGGCACAACCACTCTGAAAAAAAAAAGCATTACCTGTGTTGAAATTTTTACAAAATGATGTCAGCTGCATTTACTGCGTTCCTGATATCAAAACAGGTGAGCGTAGATCAGGCAACATTATATTATTGCTGTATGTTT
>NC_056711.1:13678857-13763050 GCF_018831695.1 Puntigrus tetrazona | reverse complement strand
GCAACAGTGTCCGAGAGATGCAGTACTCCACCACCAGACTGTGCGCAAGCTGTCTCCCTTAACAACAAAGAGAACAAAAAGTAATCGTTTCCTCAACCCTGAACCGTAAAACACAACTAGCTAGGGTCTCACCTCTAATATAATCATTATGCGATTGCCCAACACATTTTGTGATAAATCAATTTTTGTAAAAAAGTGTAAAACTATTTTATCATTGTATTGCTGGGTGCAGTGACACCAAACCCCAAAAAGGCTCAACTCATACACATGGTTCCTATGGATATTAAGTTTTTTGTTGTTGTGTTTTTATGATCAAAATAAAGTCTGTGCTACACATAATTTATTGTACGTACTTGCCTTATCTGAACTGGAAAATCTCAAGGCAACTCCATCTGTTTTTCACGCAACCACTAATCGCTACTCTTATTATTTTCACCCCTATAGTGCAATTTTTCGGCTCAGGAGGGGCTTATTCTTATCCAGAACCTGCTGAATTACCTTTTATATCGATACCCACGGCAACGATTGACTTCACAGCAATGAAATGAGTTTCGGTGTAATTCGTCGCGCGTAATGCAGGACATATTTGTCAGCAATAGCGTAACCAGGAAACACCTTTATAAGTTGGGGATGAGTTATGTTATGAGTTATGTTTACTGGTGCAAAACGATAAATGGCCTACATTGTTTTGAAGTGACGCTCACCTGGCGTTCTCCCTGGCAGTCGGTGAGCGCGTGCGTGCGAAGAGCAGGCCGTCATGCGGCTCAAGGACCCGTTGTTGCTTTTGCAGGTCTCTCCGAGCGTCAGCTCCTCTGCGGCGGCCGAGAAACCGTAGAAATGCCGCTTAACCCTTAAGACGAATTCAGAGGCGCGAGCAAATCACCGACACGTCCGGAAGCTGGCTGTATTTGAGCGGGTGATGCTCGCCAGGTGGGACTGTCGGAGGCGCTCGGCCGATGATCCCCAGGACAGGCGCCGAAAGCCCCTGGCGCGCGAGGCCCGCGCGTTTGTGAACGGATCGCGCGCTGCAAGTTTCTCGCGAGCGGTTCTTTTTATCTAATAGAGATGAAGCTGAGACACTGTTTAACAGCGTTGGGCTAGAGAAAATACCGGTAATCAAACATAGAACTACGCGAGTTAGCCATTTCACTTTCATATCAATAACTAGTACGTTTGTTTTGATTTACTTATCGTTTTTCCTACAGGTAGAAAGTACACAATCCAAAAGGCCTTTTAAGAAAGGCTCGGCCTGGTGTCAGACGTGATTGGTCTTACACGTGATTTGTAATTGATTTCCCCGCGCTGTGCAGTGTTTGCCGCCAGAGGGATAGCCGCGCGGCTGAATAGTCCGTACAATAGTCTTGGACGCTTTTGAGAGCGCTTCAGGAAGTTTGTTCGCACGGTCTGAAAAATGCAAAGCTTGGTTGCATTAATGCACATTAAATCCGCATCTAACACTCGGATGGGTCAGCTGAGAGCTAAGTGTATCCCATCAATCATCAAGATCACGAACTCACATGCCCCCAAAATCGCTTGGAGTTGACTAATCAGATAAATCTATAAATTAAATAATTTCGCCACAAAATGAGAAGTGATGCACATTAGACGCATCGAAATGAAAATGTGTCGTACATATTTAAACGTTTATTTTGTGACAAGTAATGCGATACAAAATGCATAAATACAGGCAGCTTTGTTACCAAAAAAAACATTTGCATTTTTACAACACTTTCCAGTGGTCCTGTCCCGTCTGATAATCTGAACTACACACAGTATTGCCACTTACACCGAACGTCAATTTAGTTGTTTTAGAGCAGTCACCGGAATTTAGGATCAGATCAGAATAAATCAGATCTGTGTAAAAATACTCAAATGTAACCCCATTTGTAATCGTTAACGTTATTTACATATTTTTTTTTTATATTAAGGTTAGAATAAGATTGCAGTTACATTTTGTAATTAAATTACGTAATTCTGTTACATGTATACACATATAGGCTACACACACACTAATATATATATATATATATATATATATATATATATATATATATATATATATATATATATATATATATATGTGTAATGTTCTGTGTGGTGTCTCCATCCAATCTCCATCAGTTTTCAGATTCTTGTGCTGAACAAAAAATTTCATTGAAATAGCTCAGGGTTTACAGGAGACGTGTAACTTAACCTCTATAGCTCAGACCACTCTAGATCTCAGAGCATGAAAGTTGACCTTACGGTTCCATCTTTGAATTTTCTATATCCACAGCCTGAACTGCTTCATGTGCAGTTTAACACACACACACACACACACATACACACACAGATAAATGTACAGATACCAACATTACATGCTGGACAAAAAAAAAAAAATACTGCAACAATGAACATTACAAATTTTCACCTAAATGTTCCTTTAGCCTGTCACTGAGTCTTTGGCACAGCCAGCACAGACTTAAATTTACTTGTGTTAATTACTATAATTTGATCAGGTTTTAGAAAATCTCTTCAACTTTCTTGCTCAACATAAGGCACTATAAATAAATACAGAACCATTTAAAAAAAAATGCAGACAAATAAGTGTCCTTTTGTTCACGCTGATAAACAGCCCACACAAGAACAATGATTTCACGTCACCTTTAAAGAAACGGGGAAAAAAATCCTGTCCCTTCAAATATTTTCACCCCAAGTGCAAAAACAAGCCAACAATTCTTCACCACAATGAGAAAACATGTCCTCAAACAAATGCACCTCAACACATCCTCAACATTCAGAAACCAAAATATATGAATCCATCATCTCAAATGAACAAAGAGATGCAACAAAATACGATATATTGGTAGATGGTAGATTTGAACCTCATATTAATCATAAAAATCTCCCTTTGTTCTCTCTCAGGGAGAGATGTAATTGTAACTGAAAGCAGCAAGCAGGATATTGTAGTTAGTTTGTTGTATACATATGTAGCTTTGATAACAGTAGTGCAGATTTTCTTTAAGGTTCGTCATCCTTCATTGGTCCGGTTAACCAACTGAGTGAGGAAAGTCCAGCTGATTTCCTCATTGCAGTGGTAAAGGTGTATTTTGGCGCCCTCTGTAGGTCAGAGCTGATGCTTCAGGCTGTGAGGTCAGGCTTCAAGGCCTCCATCTCCGACTCTTGTTCTTCGTTCCTGTAAGAAAGAAACAGCACCCTTATTGTCAACAGCACGAGTTACCAAAGTGGCATGACATTTTATGAGACCTTTAAAAAAAAAATCTGATCAAATCATGTCCTACCGCAGTAGCAGCTGCAGCTGTTTGTTGTTGTACTGCCTGCGTTCTTCATTAATGGGATAGGTTTTAAAGATAAGAAGCCCCAGTGCTATAAGTGAAACAGGAGCAGCAGACACCAGAATCTTCAACGTCAGATGCACAGAATCAGGCTGAACACAACCCCTCGTTACATAACCCGCAAAGCTAATGGGACAGAAATCAGAAGAGCAGATGAAATAAAGACGAGAATTTAAAAAAACACAGATCTTAATCGGTTTACAAACCCATAAAAATTTTAATACACAAACGCACACAGAGGAAGATAAAGTTACCTTAATGCTAGTGTTGATACGCAAGCTGACACACCAGAGGCGAATTTAGTAAAAAAAACATAGAAAGAGTAGAAAATAGCTTCATGGCCTTGAGACGTGGGATTCTGGACTTTAAAATCATCTACAACATCTGGAAGCATGGACCTGAAACAGAAGCATTTATATGTGTGAAAGTATGTACTGCTTGCATTCATCCTGGTATGGGATCAGATGAGTTGTGTTTCTTTGGTTTTTTTTAAACAAAAGGTGTATTCCTGTGATAGCAAAAGCACATTTACAGCATTACTCCAGCATTCAGATGATCAGTGTCAGATGATCACTCAGAAATCACTAATATGCTGACTTTGATGATAATAAGAAATCTAATAAAACTAAAGTGTTAATCACTGCTAAAAACAGCTGCTTAATATTTATTAGAAACATGTTACAGTTTTCAGGATTCTATTGACAAATAGAAATTTCAAGTGAACAAAATGAAATTTTTACATGTACAAATGTACATAAACAAGATCCTTGCTGAATCAAACTGAATTTCTTATTGACCCCAAAACGTGTGGATGATAGTGCATAAAATATGTGGATATAATATCTTAATTAGTTTGTATTACCATATTCAAAACATTTAACAACATTTTCCTACCAAATTCTTGAACACTGTACAAAAAAAGTGAATAATCATCAGCAAAAAGAACGGGAACTATTAGTTGCATGAGTGATTTAGGTTCATATTAGTGAAAGCCACTAGCATCAGAAGTTTGACTCCTATGAAATAACAACTAGCAAATCAAGTCACATTGAGTATGTGTCTGTTGAATGTATAAATGTAAATATCCCCCATTCATGCTTCTTTTTGGAGAAGTCATATGTCTATAGGCTTTTGTTATAGATGCTTCCTTTCAATATTAGCTAGCAGACATCCTGAAATACACCTCTGTCTTTTTTCTCTTTGATTACACAAAACAATTGGCATAGAAAGACACTTACCAGGGCAGAAGGAAGGCCGCTGCCACACTAGCACCAGCAGCGACTGATACAATATAGGACACGAGGAGACTACTCTTTACACACACCACGAGGATCATGAATGGCACTGCCCACTAAAACACAAACACACACTATTAACCATGCAGCCAACACGCATATCTCACACTAATGCAACACGAGCATCAGAAACTCACCGGTATGCCAATGTACACAGCAGTCTTTTTGCCAAACCTGCAGAGAAACCACTGCCACAGGGGAATGGTAAGAGCCGCAGACAGCTGAGAAGACAAATTACACAAACTTTTATTTACGTTTGACCCCTACAAAACCTCATTACCATATTACGCAACGTCAAGATAATAGTGCACACAATGCTAAAGTTATAAACAGTCTTTTCATCTGTCAACTCAAAGTCATGCTGCTTTCTAAACCAGAAACGTGTGTCTTTCATCACTATGGAGACCGCTAACCTCATCAAATTGCTGAGTGCTGTTATAACACTCGACCAAACAATTCAGACAAGCACAAAAACACTTATTCAAGCAGTCGGTTGAAAACACTCTCACCATGATGACCAGTAAGATGTTCTGAAAATCCTCTCTGAATCCCAGCGTGTACTTGATAAACACGGCAAAATTTCCCTCCAGCAGCTGAGAAAGGAAAACAGACGAAAATGACAAAATGAGATTAATGATTATTGTCCAAACGGTGTCTTCATTGCAAACCCAACTTCATTCTCAAAACAATTCTGAACTTCACTTTCGACTGCAAACCTGTCCTGACGCGGACTATGATTTTAAACCTAATCTCTTGCATAGCAGCCTGTCACTCGCTCTTTGTGCCTCTCTTTGTTGTAACACACAGAGCTCGTCTCTGTAATGTAGAGCTGTGCTGTGGTCAGTTCCAGAAACAGCTTTCTCATCCATTAAAAACACAAAGTTTGCATCTTTGTAAATGATGTGAAATGAGAGCTCGTCATACAACATAAATTAACATATGCAATTAAGAACAGACATGACATGTTTTGGATGCATCTCTAAAGTGCTTTTCTTACCATGAAGGCCAATGAAGTGAATAGGAAAGCCAGCACCAGTTTAACATATGGCCCATGACCCATCACCAGCCTCAAACCGGTCTGAAATGACACACGCGCTTCTGTGCTTTTAAACCTCCCTGATCTAAAAAGACAGAGGGAAATCATTAAATGCACTAAAACACATATTCAATGTTAAAGTTTTTTTCAACTTGGGTTCACTTTAAATATTTTATTTGTTTACCTGCGTAAGTAATGCACCAGGTAATACTTTACAATAAGGTTCAGTTCATTACCATTAATTAATTTTGTCAACTAACACTGAACAAATAGCACTTATTAATCTAGGTTTGATGTTCTATTGTTCATTGTTAATTCATGTACTTTATCCAATAACTTATTTAAACAAATTTAAATGTTAAAATGTATGAACATGAACAAAGCATATGCAAAACATTAACAAAGATTAATAATGTAAAAGTATCAATTGTTGATGGTTTATGGTTAAATACATTTTATTGCTATTGTCTTTCTGTAAAACGGTTTCTCTTGGCTTATTTTTCTATTCCATATTTTGTATAATGTGAACGTGTATGTAAAGGAAGTAACTCACTGTCCTGCTCTCTCACTCCTAAGAACAGCACAACAGCACACAGGATGTAGATCAAACTTATGACTACAGATGCAAACACATATGCACGCCTCTGTGAAAGAGAAATTAGAATTTTCACAAAAACTTCATTAAATCATATAAATAATTTCTCAATACAATTTTAAAACGGTAATACATTACACGTTTCCGCCTGACTTAATGAATTTAAATTTTAGATTTTCTCACACCTAAAACTTACTCCAACACCAAATTAAAAAAGCTACATTTCATTCAGAACTGTACAAATAACTTCATTATACCCCTAACCCATGCAAAAAATCTTATGAGAGAGAGCGAGATGTGATGATTGAGGTGCTAGAGGTTGATGAGATAAGTAACCTTCTTCTGCTTTATAATGACTGTGTCTCCTCTCACCTCTTTAAATACTTTATCCAGTAAGACCTGAGTAATATTGTCATGCACAGAGTTGTTGTAGCTGTTGGTCACTGATGTGTCGTTAATGCAGGGGGTGTTGGCCATGCCTACAATCTGCCCCTGAACGCCAGTGCCAATTACTGTACCCAACACCTCTACAGTCATGCCTGAGAGAGAAAGGGAACAGAAAAACAGTCAGACTGTTTACGCTGGGAAGAACACACACAACACACCAACATTTAGAAAGAATACGTGTATTTAGCAAGACTGCATTAAACTGAACACAATTGACAGTAGAAAACACTTTATATAAAATTTATATTTCAATTAAATCCTGTTGTTTTGCACCTTTTCTCAACATTGCTAAAAAAAAAGTTTTTTGCTTTTACTTGTATTAGCTGATTGCAACTGTAAAGCATAAAAAATTGTGTAAATGCTCTTACGGTACGCTGTAGCTGAATCTCGTTCCTGCTGTTTGTTGCTGATAAACATGGTCAGAGAGGAGTAAGGCACATGAAAGCACTAAAAACACAATCACACAAATAAACAAGCATAAATATTCAGCTAAACACTTTTTTTGTCCAAATGTCTGACAAGTAGTTAACACTAACACCCGCCAACCCACCAAATGCGGGTTGATTTCAGCTGTGGCGGGCACAGGGCTTGACTTTTTGATTCACCAGCCACTATGGCTAGTGGTTTGACAAATTTATTAGCCACTCACCATTTTCACTGGCTACAATTTTTCTTCTTTGGGAAACATTTTATATGACTTAATACTGCAACAAATATTTCCAAGTCATTTGACCTATTTAATGGGCATGTCCCTAGCCCTATTAAATGCATGCACAATCTTTTATAAATTCTTACATTTTATTAATAATTTCACTAATGATAATGTTACCAATCATATTACCAATGTTACCTGTTAATCATATGAATCTCATTCACCAGTAGGTGGCAGCAAGTGACTAATTAATTAAATCAAAGCCTTTAAACGATTCATTCAGAGGACGATTCATTCAAGAATGAAGCAAGTGCCTGAATAGACCGCTGTTGTAGAACTTAACCTGTTATATAATTAAGCCTGGCAGAGTGACTAGTGGAAGTGACTGTGTTACCCTCCACAGCTGAAATCCACCTGCTTTTGGCGGGTTGGCGGGTGTTATTCTCAAGCCTTGAGCAGGTAACACAGTCACTTCCACTAGCCACTCCAGCAGGTTGAACTTTATATACAGTAATATAACCCAACATTAATGCTTGTCTGTGACAAGTGGACTTTTTGAAGGGTTAAGTGAAAAAAAGAACTTTACTTGCCTGACTAAACAACTAATCTGATTAAACAGTGATTAATAAAATCACAGAATATAAATGAGCATATGGCCTAGTTAAGCAAAATGACACCAGGAGAGAGAAGTTCCAACTATGATCGCAAATTAGACATTATATAAGAGTTAAAATGAGTAGTATACATTTTAGTTCCGTATTTGAATTGATTAAAAGGATGTATTGTAGATTGCTTCTGCTCCAACACACAGAGCAGTGGTGTTTTGTAAATGAAAGATTCGCATTCAGGCACTTGCTTAATTCTTGAATCGGCCACCTGAACTAATTGTTGGAATCGTAGGTGCAGATTTCATATTATTGGTATTAAGTCATAAAAAGAAACAAGAAAATTGTGGCCAGTGAAAATGGAAAACCATTAGGCACCGTGGCTGGTGAGCCAAAAAGTTAATGTCAAGCCCTTTATACAAGTAAATAAACATATTGCATCACAGTATATAATGTTAAATTGAATGTGTACTAACTGTCTGGAGAGTCTGGAAGAGACAGTAGAAGAGCAGATACCACATCATCTTTCCCTGCTCTATAGGTGGAACTACCCATATTAGGATATAACACAACACAGCTGGTATGGTCGACAACAGAATCCTGCAGAGAGAAGAGAGTCATTTTCATTCAGTTGTACAAAGGCTTGTTGCAGGTGTTGAGCTTTAGGGGAAGAACCAGAAATGCACAGATCAGTTAAGAACTGATGCAAAACTTCCAAACAGCATTGCTGCTCATGTGAGGGTCGATATGGTCACAGTGTGTGTATGTGTATAAGAGCTCATCTGTCTGAGGTTAAATGAGGTAATGTGTGAACCTCATCTCTACAAGGTTTACTGATTTCCCGCCCCTTTCCTAACTGAGCCAGTTAGACTTTGGCAGGATGTAAAAAGGATTTCTCTAAAGACCACCTCATTCCAAAACTCTGGGCACTAATCCGATCAGGGAGTCTACTAGGAAAACAGTGACCAATCGGAGAAACATCAAAATCGAAAGTTCAGACTGACAATGACAGCAGTGTATACAGCAGGAGAGAAAACCATCTTACAATGAGCTCTTCTTTCATTTGTATGATCAATACAGGGGCGGGGGAGACTACAGAATTTGTGTTGGCCATATTGCATTTTGGAATAAAATATTTTTCACACTGTGTGGTCCATTGTATGCTAACGGTTACAAAACTGGAGCACAATGTGTTTTGAACATATGTCCTAAAAGAAGAAAGCCCCTCTTTCATTCTAAAAGAAAAGTTGTGATGCACCAAAATTTTGCCCCCCGACACACAAAAGAATTTTTGAGATCACTGACCTAATCAGCAACATTTAGCCAACAGTTAAAAATTATCACTTTGACAACATGACAGAACAGCATCCTGAATTATCTAATTACCAAATTGAACTGAAACATTATGTTTCATTTCATTTTGGATTTAACAAACACATGCACAGAACAGCATAAACAGCAGTAAAGACATCAGCACAAGACGGCTACCTCTGATATGTAGAGAAGTTAAGGTCTTATTCAGTCTTGCAGATGCATGACAATCTGGAATTGCAGCTGCTCTGTTCTTTGTCATAAGTGCCTCACAGGAAGCAGTAAAACACTTCCAATTTATCACTGGGTTTGCCCACCCTAGAGAAGAGGTCCAGTAAATGCCAAATCCTATTTTTTTGCTCCACTTCTTTCTCAAAACAGCACTGATATCTTCATGACATGAGCCTTTTGAAGGGTACACGCTACAGAAATCTGGCCATTAGCAGAGCACTTTAGCACCACAATACATGCCTATCATGATTTCGCATCAATACATTGACAGAAGGTATTGATTTTTGAATGCGCAGATTAACTTAATATCATAGTTAGAAGGAAAAACATGGTCAAAACAAAATATACTGAATGTATTTGAAAAATGCATTCTTAAGATAGAAAACTATTACACGATGCATCACATCCTATGAAAAGACATTACATATTCATATTCATCTGATATTGCCATTGTATGTGGCTGCCAGCTATTGCATAACATTTTATGTTTACTTTTTTTTTACTTCTATTTTTATTTAAAGTATCATTTAAAAAAAATACATTTCTAAAAACAATTATTTTAAATAAGTATTTATAATTTTCTTATTGTGGTCAGGAAACCTCTTGTGGTCTGTTCCAAAACGAACAGCGTCTTACACAGCATTAACAAGCCGCTGTTTTAAACTGCCTCCCTCAGCGCTCCTGCATGATGCTGACACTCTGATTGGCCAATACTGGTGGTGTGGTCGACTAAGCCAATCAGAAAACAAGAGTTTTTTTTCAGCACTCAACATCCGTTTTCCCACATGCCATTAATATACACACACACAGCCCTCTTACAAACCTAACAGATTTGCATTGTATTTTACAATAACCCCTTCATCATATCTTGCTTTGTATACCTGCATTCATACTGCACAAACTAAATACTGGTCTAACAAAAATCTTCAATCCAGCTTCTATTTCACACCATTAAACAATAAAAATGTACTCATAATTGTTCGGCTGGATAGTGTTTTATAATGAGCACTTATAAAATAATATCTTATAAAATTATGAACACTACACAATGTTATATAAAAATTATACAGTCAAAATAATGTGTGCCCTTTTGTAATCGTAGATTTTTGCTTTATAGTTTTCATGCCTCATCAGAGTGCATGCATAAGCAGTCAGCAAAATTGCAGGGAAATGATAACACGTGGAGCTTTTGTACCCTCAAGTAACCTCCTGTAGACAACCTAGAGCAGATGGACTCGGCTTTGTCACCATGGCTACTGTTCATTTCTGTCTTAAATACACCTCTCTTTCTCTGTTTGTGAATACCCACCCAGTCCCAGAGTTTCAGTTAAGTAGATAGAGTTTTCATTTCCTTTTAATTTCCTTGTGAATTTAGAAAACAGTACCATGGATATTGCACATCCAACTCTCTACACGATCATTTCACTGTGTGCATTTCTGATTATCACATACCAGGGCATCATACGTCCGTGCCGTGTCCATGGGCTTCTGCTTACGAAAAACCCAACTGTAGGATCAGTCACGGCATCCCAGGCTCGACCCACAAACAGGATCACAGAAGCATTGAGGGATCCAACTAAAAAGCCAGAAACTGTAATTAGTTACTGTAGGATTTACAGTACATGCAGCAATGCCCTCTAAAATGGTCCTTAATACTGATTTCAGTGCAATGACAAAAAAAAAAAAAACAGTTGTTAAAAACATCCCACTATGAAATACATAATTTACCATAATGCAGAGTGTGTATATTTCCTCCATTTTGACAAATGTAAACAATATTATCGCTCAGCATATATATATATATATATATATATATATATATATATATATATATATATATATATATATATATATATACATATATATATATATATATATATATATATATATATATATATATATATATATATATATATATATATACATATATATATATATATATATATATATATATATATATATATATATATAAAAGTTATATAAAGTTTACAAATAGTATATAGCAATTCTCAGCTGTGTGATTATGTGGTCCCTTTTCACAAGTTTGATTTCAATGGTCATCTGCATCATCCTCCAGCGTTTTTTATATGAAATGTATGTGCATTTATAACACTGTTTACACTGTTATATCACAGCATTCGCATCAAATCACAAAAAGCAGCACTAATGCAAGGGGGTTCATACTGTAGTATCTGTGGGACAAATGCAAAAATATGTTTGTAGAACTTTCCCATTCACTGCTCTCAAAGTTTACCCAACTATAACAAATTCCACTGCTGAGAAACCAAGAAATGTGAAAAAGATCTATTGTCATAAAATGTGAACTGTATTATCACACAGTTCTATTATACATAGTTCGATATAGAAATATATTTGTCTGTACAGTATACTCACATAATAAATATTTCATGTAGTAAAATCCTAGTAGCATGATTTTTTTTAGTTCTCTTACAGCAAAGTTTAACTACATTATCTCACAGCTCTATACATAAAACCACAGAAGTAATCTATTTCATCTGAATGTGTGAAATTCACAATTTCAATGTCAGTAGCTGCTATTGGTAAATAGAAGAATATCAGACTACATCTGTGCTGTAAACCACTGTGTTAATGATAATGAATTAAAATAACATGACAATAACAATTTGCGATATCAAGCCACACAACACTTCAACTGGTGCCAATCCCTCATTTGCTCGGCTGACTCTGAAGAGAAGAATCTGATTGGCTATCGCTATGGAAACTGTTGTAATAATGAGGCTGCAGGAGTTTTAAACAAGATAACTGGAGCTGAGAATGCAGTGCACACAGCAAGACAGATCAGTTTTTTAGCTGTTTTCTGCCCTCTCGCATGCTCTTTCTTTCTCTCCCACACTTGTTTCTGCCCGTGACCTGGGGCTCTGGGCCATTGTTCGCTTGCTTTGTTTAACTACAGAAAAATTCTATCCATTCTCACCGTTCTATCTAGCGAAGTGAAGTGATATGATACAGAAACAAAAACGATCAGCGGGTCGGTTTATTTTTATAATCAGGTGTTGAGGTCTCACAGTATACATCCTTTGCCATTCGGTTATAGCGTTAACATATGCAGGCTCACCAGTGCCACATCAAGCAAAAACATTTGCAGAAAGAAGCCCAGGGCGGTGGCTGTGATCTGATACGGAGCCCCTCCGATTGCAAAACACACCTTGCTCCACACAGTCAGAGCTCTTTTCCTCTCCTGCTGTGGGGGAAGCTGAAAGGAGGACAGAAAATTAGGTTACGAAGAGATGGACAATGACAGTGATTGTAGCAAGTAAAACAAGAGCCATGAGAGCCCGGTGAACTTTTCACCACCGCAAGAGGACATGATAAAAAGCTAACCGGAGGAACTGATTTATTTGGACTCAAAAAATGTTTTGTAAAATCCCAGTGCTCAGCATCAAAGACCATTCAGAACTGCTGGAGTGCTATTTGCATTTCAGCCCAACAGTAATAACACCCTCAAATTCCATTTGCAGCTACATTAAAGTTACTGGCTTTTACTTAACTGGACTTAACTCATCTACCTGTATTTTAAAGGTATCCTTCATTCGATACAATACCGCCGTTAACAACTAGTTGACAACTTTGCTTATAAAATTCCTTTTTCTGACTGGAAAATGTCATTTATTTACATCTTGATGTGTAATGGAATTAAAAAGTTCATTTTTGACCTGTAATCAGCGCCCACTATAATCATAACAGTATGTCGTGGCACGCGTCAAACACGTCTTTCTCCGGGTGAATGGACACTTCCCCTTTAAATCCGGCTTTTCCTCGCAGACACGCCTCAATGAAGCCAGCGTGAATTACATACAGATATGTATCCGCACAAATATACAGTCCATCAGCTGTACGTATATTTCATTATATAACAATATGACACCGATGTCAGCAGTCGGTAGAAAGAAAGCTCTTCCGCATAAACCTTAACGGTCGCGAGCGTACCGCACGTGCTGCTGTAATTATTTTCAGTATCTATCTAAACTCCCGCCTTATCAATTAACCCTACAGTCTGCTCTGGAAATGCCTAATTGGAGCCAAAATATATAGAGAGAGAGAGTGAAAAAAATAGGTATCAATTATTTAATTTACATCCAGGTGACCTACCTTAACAATTTTGATTCCATCTTGATTCGCAGTTTTGGCTGTATGTAACAAACCGGATGAGAACTGTTCGGCTCCCTCTCCTCTTGCCATAACACTAATCAGGGGTGTTTTATTTCAGGAGCGGATTGAGCTGCTTTATTCTTGTGTTCAAGTTAAGCAACACCGCTTGACAAAGTGCTGCTCTCAGGAAGAAAACGAGATGCTGATCTCCACTCCTACCTCGTTTGAACGCTGAAGTGTTCGTGTCCACGCCCACGCGCTTTTTTTCCCCCCCGCCGTCACGCGTCGAAAGATGTACACGCGCCGAGATGAACGTATCAGGGTGTCCTGTGGTGTGACAGAAAAATGTAACATTTTGATGTGACATTTTTTCCCTCACACCATAGGACAACACTCCAATTTGTATTTGTCAACTAGCCATATATATGACCTAAATGACGCTCAAAAAACATTTTACGTGGCCCAGGACTAGTAGCATAAAGGAAGTGATCTTTCATTGAACACTGTGTAAACGGCCACTAGAGCAAGGAGACACTTGATGCATTCAGAGTGATTGCTAGTATTTGTATTTTAGCCAAATTGCCCTTAATAGGGTAAATTAACAGGTGGGGGATACTCCAAAGAATCAGGGGCCTCATAGGATTATGTTTTGGCCCTGGGTCAAAGCTGAGGAGTAGTAACAGGAGATTTATTGGTATGAGCCCAAAGTGCTCTTGAGCTAGGTACTTACCCCATGTTACTTTAATAAGTTCACTTTAGGTTCCTGTTGATAGAAGTGTGACTTGAAGTTGCAATGAAATTGTGATGCGCATCTTACTGCAACAGATTCTCAAAAATAAAAAGTAAGACAGGCACATGGTTCTATTCATCAGTTCTATTCATTAAAGCTAAAAGCAGATAATAACTGCATAAGCATTCATCTCCTAAATTGTACCTATAAAAGTTGCTCATCAAGTTGTTCACATATTGTATGTTGGAAATGACTAACTGCATTTTTGGATGACATTTGTGTGTGTGTGCATATATATATATATATATATATATATATATATATATATATATATATATATATATATATATATATATATATATATATATGAAAGCTATATTAATAAATCAGTACAAATTACGGTAAAAAGGATTAGTCTCAGCACATAAAGATCTGAAATGAGTTGAAATTCTTAAACAGTATTGAAGAATTTGTTTTAGTTAATTTTGAAGCGCTCAAGAGAAGAAATTGTAAACCTAACACATGCAATCATTTCAGGAACAGCCAAATGAGATCAAAACATACATTTTGTGCAGTGGTAATTACTATTTGACAGATCACATTATCAGTAGCTTCTTTTATTTTAGTATTTTTCTATATTTCTTTAGGATTTATTATTTTATGTAACTGAATAGATGGCTGTGACTGGGAAGAAGATCCATCGGTCAAAAGAACAATAAATAAAAAAACACAGCAAAAGCCAGGCTGGAGTGGTTTAAGCAAAAAAAAAAAAAAAAAAAAAAAATTGGTCTAACAAAGCCCCGATCTGAATCCAGCTAATCGTCTGTGGAATGAAAGGAAGGTTGGAAATTTTTCAAAATCAACTGTATGGGGATTGTGTAAAAAAAGATCACTCAAGCGTTGAGATATGATCTATTATTATGTTCCTTTGAAAAAAGATGGGCGTTTCAGGGATGGGCGTCAAGTATTAAGTGTACTATTAAATTGCAAATTTTAACAATTCCAGTTATATTCATAAAAGCTGAAATGTGAGCCTACTGCTATTTTTACAGTGTTAACTGTAAAATTGTTAACTGTTCAAAGACTGACTAACACAATAATAAATCATATCAAACCTAAGGCTATTAGTGGGTTTTGTGCATTCAGCTACTTTCTGTTTCCATTCGATATTTAAAACATTAGTTTAGTGTGATAATCACTTTTAAATGTAGAGTGGTCTGTAATATTATATACACACATTCTGTAATAAGTAGGCCTATGCTGTATGTGAACCTGATACTGTGGACATCTGTCGTGTGTGTGACTGTTCTCATAAGCATGTGCATGTATGTTCATTCATGCACACACACATTGTGCACTTGGTAAGGCATGGAAATGGCTTGAAATTTGTGTTAAATGTGTTGCTCCATTTCTTCTGTATGTGTTCCTTCTGATTTCATGTCTAACTTATTAGATATTTGTTCTTTTGTTCTGTATGTATGTTATCACGCTGTTTCAGAGAAGTAACATGACCAGTATGGACAAAAACTGGGTTCTCATTGAGACTGCGCCTGCATGAATTTTAGGTTGTGGCATCATCTGCTGGACAGCAATGCAATTACAAATAAAAAAACAGCTGTAATGTTGCTTCTATGTGGAAATATAAACAGTTTACATCAAATGAACTTCATACAGTCAAATAAAAAATACCACATGCATTTAACCAAACACAGCAAGATGAAAAAATAAATGGCACCTTTAGAGAGATTCTAATCTCTTCTCTGATCTTTGTAGTTTACTTATCATGTAAAATGTGCTTCTTTATGCTCTAAAAATTCAATTTTGTGCTTAAAGATTTAAAACTGAATATCTGACTAAAAATACAATAAAGGTAGTATTGAGAAATGTTATTTAAATTTAAATACGTAGTCTGTTTTAATATATTTTAATGCAATTGATTTGAATGCTGATTTGGTACTTGATAAACATTTATTATATCAATATTGTTACATCATGTCCCCATGCCAGATAATCCAGAAGACCCTAGATCCCATCAGTAAATATCAGTTTTGCCTGGTACCAGAACAACTCGTCAGCAAAACAGTCTAATGCCCAAAAACCTGGTCTAGACTGGTACCCAAAATACTCAAAACTCTATGAATAGTCTTCTATAAAGCATGTTGACTGAGAAAAAAAAGCCAGTAAAGTGCAGAAACAGGACACGAAGTAATGATAAAGAGGAGCTGAGTTTTTTTAATAATCTTAGTTGTGTATGTTTCAATGTTCAGACTTCGTCTGAAGAACACAAATTCAAGTATTGTTATACCAAAACAGCTTAAAAATAACATCCCATAAACCTTTTTATGTAGACAAACAGACCGTAAAGTCATAAGACTAAACAGCAATGAAAAATAATACTTAAAAAAATATATATAATTATATAATGTAAATGACTAATAAAATACATGAATAATCAATTAATTAATCAATGAGTAATGACTGTAATGATAAGTATGATTAAATATAATTATAAAAATGGTTAAATATTTATGATAAAGATTAATATTGAATAAATTAATAAATAATAAATAAATTCTTAAAAAAAAAAAAAGAAAGTAAAACAACACAACTATATGGTTGCTCTCTTGAAGCAAAACACACACAGGCTGCATTTGAGGATCCTCATATCAGTTTTGATGATAACATTTCTTTGATACTTTTTTCCAGTATTCTTAGATAACAGCAAAAAAAAAAAAGAAAGAAAGACACTTTTGATCATTTTAATGTGTCCTTGTTGAATATAAGTATTATATATATATAATTGAAAATATATTGTTCAAAAGATTGCCTAATATATATATTTTTGAACAATATATAAACAAGACAACAAGACAAACTTCAACATGCAACATGCACACAGCTCAGACTCACTCAGGGTTCTCACATAAAATCTTTCAGCTTATAGTGGCCTCTGTAAAGAGAGACTGTCTGAGGTTATTGAGGGTCAAAGGGGTTAAAGGTGAGTCGAAGGGGAACAGGGATTGAGAGCAGAAATGGGAGATGATCTAAAGATCAGACCATTCTCAAACACTCAAAACAAATAACTGGGGGATTATTTTAGCAGATCTTTTGTCTTCATCTATAGCTGGTGTTTACTTTAACTCTGTGTCTGAACATACTTGGCCTTTCACTATCAGTCAATTTGCATGTGTACAATCAATTAGTATTCACGCACAGCACCTCATTTTCACCTAATGAAGCTGTTTGCTCTTTTTCCATTCCTGTTTAGTGAGTGTGAGTGCGTGTAGATAGTAGTTTATAATAACTGCCGAAAGGTGTCAAGTCTCCATCCTTTCTCCACATGCGCATATGAGACTGAAGCTAGAACAATACCAGCTCCCAGCACACGGAGCGGCTGCTAGCCTGCAGCGCTAACCCTCCCTTAACCCTTTGTTAGGGGCTAATCTGTTGCCTTAACAAAGACACTGGCAAGTTTTTTTGCCTCCGTTAAAGAGGGGGATGGTGGGGTAAAGGAGCAAGGGAGTGGGAGAAGAGGCGCAGAGTGGGGGATTTTGATACTATTGGCATGTCTTTTGGCAACAGCTTTTGTGTCAGTAAGTTGTAATGATGCTCAGGGTTGAGTCTAGAGTTTAAATACCAAACTATGTAAAAATCAATCAAATGTGATTATATTCTAGTATTATAAAATAATAAAAACATGAGGTAATAATAAAGCAGTGTTACACGAACACATCACTGTTCGTTAATGCAGGTATAAACTACTTAGATGCACTTAAAAATGTATCAGATCACTTGGTTTTGTTTGTTCTGATTTTTTATATGTATTATTATTATTAGTATATATTTGAATTGGGTCCTATTTCCCGGCAGGAAAGAGTATGAGCTTTCTTTCTGAATGGGGGAGGGAAGAAAGAAAAAAATCTTTTGTTTCTTTCATGTCAGGATCTGTCATGTATCCTTCATGCAGTAGGAGGCGCCCGAACGCAGTGTGACTTGAGTTTGTACACGTGCTCCTTGAGAGGTGTGTGGGGGTTCTTTGTGTGTGTGTACGTACTGCTCACTATACGCTTTTTGACCACTTGACTGGCTGTTTTGACCGACCAGACTTATACAACAGATGTCCAGAGCGGTTAATAGAGCGTAGCAGGTTCAAATGTGTGTCTCACAGACTTTTATACTTAGTAAAAATAAACCAAACGTACTGACACTGCTGATCAGTACAGCATAAGAAAAAGGCTGAACTGGATGTTAGGACAACAATCACTGTTCCAGAACTCACATTTCTCCACCTTTCCTGTATGTGTGTGGGGGTTTGATGATGACATACGTCCAGTTTCCATCTTAGCTGCACACATTTTCGTGTCCCAAAAGTAAGAGAACCACTACATTCCTACATTGGTGGCCCTTTTCTTTGTCTTTATCCTTAAGCATGCACACCAGACCTGCTCTTTTAGCACTGACACTTTTTACTGTGATATGTAAACTTTACATTTTTTATATCAACAAATTATCTGCACATAGCTGTTGAAATAGTTTTAGAGATGTTTCAACATTATATGATCTGATAGACACGACTCCACGAAGTGTTGGATGTGCTCTGGTCATTTGCATAGGTGTGTGATGCCCTGTAAGGGTCAAAGATTAGATCACACCTCTACTCGACTATCGTTCGCATTGTGCCCTCGGCGACTAGTATATTGGGTGGAGGGGTGCATGGATAGACTCTGATGTCCATACAACTATTAACTTCTTAAAAAAAAAATTGGCTCCACAAGAACAATAGATGTGGTTATACTGCCATCAAAAAAGTAGCAGAGTTGGATTTTTGCCTAATTCATATAATACAAAGAAACAGTTCTTATTTAATTTAAATGATAAAACACTGATCATTGATTCATGAGACACGGGAAAACATGTCCCAGAACTATATGCACTTAGTCTGTGGTATAGATTACGTGATATTAAAAAATTACATATCTGATATAATTTGTAATACTTTACTTAAAGCCTTTAAAAGCAGTTTTAACACAGTAGTCATGCCTTGTAATGCACCTTATTATGAATTGTACAATTTCACTAATAACTGTACACAGTATAACACTTATCAATTGATTATTACACTATGCATTTTTTTTTATTGCAACAAGATACAATGTATTACAACACACATTATGGACAATTATAATGGATTATCAATAACCACGCCATTAATGCAAATGTTGTATGACACACAAAAAAAATATTTTAATTAATTTTATATTTTATTTTCACGCTTTACATTGCATTTTAAGTTACTGTTTTATACAACTTTCTAAGTAGGCTACTACTTGCTGTGTGCCACGCTTTGACGATGTTTAACAGTATATCGATAATGCACATTGCAAATATTATTTTAAAATAATCTGTTGCATTGTTTTCAACAGATGCTTTATTAAACCGGCCATGAGCGCAGTGCATCTAGCGTGTATCCGCCTGTTCAGACACAACATATTGATTAGGGCGTTATGCATCAGAAGATTAATCAGAAGGACGCATCAGCTCCATCGTGATTAGATTGAAGTAGTGACGTAGAGGCTTCTATTTTCATTCAAACACTTATTTTAGCGCCGCAAATTGCCTTCACATTCACAATAAGCGGCGGTTCACACGCTCTCCCCGCCCAGCGCCTCCGGTGGGTGGGTCCACGCTGAGCTCCCTCACACAAAGACGCAGATCTGGCGCGAAAGCACTTTTACCGGCAGCGGGCTGGGGGAAGGTGCGGCTGCACTGCACCACGCGGATCGATCGTTGCTGCCGTTGTAACAGAACACCCGCTTTATTTCCGCAAGGGGGAAAAAAACTTTTCTCGTTGTTCAGGTTAAACGGCCGTAAAACAAAGGCAGCTGGCGAAGCGCGCTATTGTTTAGCGAGCGCGTGTGTACCGGAGTTCTACCGGACGCTGCGCCTCTTTGTTCTGTTCTGCGCGTCCCGTAGACTCTGCCTGGACTTTGCAGGTCTGCGACCTCATGGTAAGTGCGTTTTTGCACCGGAATACCATTAACTTAACCTGACGCGAATTCAAAGTTTATTTCGTGGTAAACTTTGGCGTGAACCCGCAGGCTGTTAAACATTTCCTGTATTCTTTAATCGGACAGGGTGCTCCCTTTACCCCTTTAGTGCTTCTAATCTTTATGGGAGCAATATAGTACTGCATTTACATCGCAACCGTCGGCGTTTGTGGGACTTTCGATATTCAGGGGTTTGTTATAATTTCCTGTAGGTCTTCGTTAACTTGACTTGTTACTTTGCTTGTTTTGGTGCTGCACAATCGCCTGTTATTTGCGATTGTCTGTAATTATTCACGAAATATTGTCTTGTGCGTTTTCATAAATGCAACTAATAAATCGCGAACGCTGGAGTTTGGATAAAATGCATTGCAAAAAAAAAAGCAATGCATAGAATCGCTAACAAAAAAGCAAAGCATTTAATTGTAATGCGTTTGCATGTAAATATTGTGCTTTTTATCATCGTAAATGTGCATTAGCGTATTGTGAGTTTAAGCAATGCATTGAGCGAGCACATGCGATTAGGGAGTGCGTTTTGCTTGTGCATTGCGACGCAGTTGAACTCCACGTGGGCAGGCATCATTTGATCTAATGACTCGTTGCCTTCACAGATAATCTTGTAGAAGTTCTGCAGCAATGCCTGGAGTCAACACTCACCCACTGTACGGCTGGGACATGGAGCACTACTTTTACGACCAGATGGACATCGAGGAGGATTTCTTTAAGTCTACAGCTCCGAGCGAGGACATATGGAAGAAATTCGAGCTGCTTCCCACCCCACCCATGTCGCCCTCAAGGACGCTAGATGGAGACTGGTTACTGCCGTTACCGGGGGACCGGCTCGGGTGGGCGCCGCCGAAGGTATTAACGTGTGACGAGGAATACGAGGGGCTGCACAAGTTCGATCCACTGGACATTTTTGGGAATCTGGGATCGATCGTTATCAAAGACTGCATGTGGAGCGGTTTTTCCACGAGTCACCGGCTGGAGAAAGTGGCTCACGGCGAGCGAGCTCCGGTGACCGCTCAGATTCAGAGCTCGAGCGCACAGAAAGCTGCTCGTGCCGCATCGGGCACGCCCGTGACCGGGACCCAGGCGGCACAGTGCGTGAACCCCGCCGCAGTCCTGGAGCTTCCTGTCCCGCATAACAAGAAAGTGGCTGCGGGCTCCTCCGGTTCTGAGTGTCGCTCGGATTCATCCGGTAAGAGACTTCATCTGACTACCTCCCAGCTTTGATGGCATGATTTTTTTATGTACCTCAGAATAAAGCTGAGACGATGAGGTGATAGTCTGCTGTATGCCATGTGTTATGAAGATGGAATTAATGTTCAGACCAAATTTGACTGTTGGTTAGTGTAGATCTCTAATGAAAACCGCTCCAAAAGAAGCCAAAGCCACTTGCTGACTAATAGTGGAGAGGATTCCGTTCAGTCTCCACTCCTATTTTTTGCTACTCCCTGTACAGTAGGGAGGGGAAATTCCCAGGGGCCCTTGACTTTATGAAACGAGGTAATGCTATGTGTTTTGTAAAGAGAGAATTTGTAGTATTTATTTTTTGGTACCATTCCAATAAACATTTTGTACCATTTTAGTTACGAAAGCCATTTTTAATAATTTGAGCTAACAACAACAGCGCTGCCAACATAGTTTTGTGAATCTGTATTGCAATGGGTCTTGGAAGTAATTTGGTAGGTTTAAAAGTCGCCATTTAAGTTGAAAAATGAAGCCAGCTCATGTTAACTGTAAAAATGCAATGCAACTTCTTTGCCAAGGAGTGTAAAGTCAATAAATTGGTTAATTTCTATGCGGTGGATGTATTGATTGCATTTCCTTTTATCCAGTTTTTTTTTTTGGTCTCAATTGATTTGGGATGTTTGCTAAATGTGTCAAATGTTTTGTTGCCTCAGATGACGATGAGGATGATGACGAGATTGACGTTGTGACAGTAGACAACCGGCCAAAGCGGGGCCGCCCTCCAAGTCGCCGTACGCCAGTAACCATTACAGTGAGTGCTGATCCGTTTGGACCATGTCCCAAGCGCTTCCATGTGTCTCTGCATCGGCAGCAGCACAATTACGCTGCCCCTTCCCCTGACACGGATCCCGAGGACGACTTTGAGATGGAGTCCCTAAGCAAACGGCCACGCCTGGAGCCTTCATCCTCTCCCTCATCTCCGCTTTCTTCACCTGCCACGTCGGACTCTGAGGACTCCAGCGAACAGCGTCGGAACTTTTTGGAGAGAAAGAGGAGAGACGACCTTCGCTCGAGGTTCCAGGCGCTCCGGGAGGAGATTCCGGGTTTGTCTGCTTCCTCGAAGACCTCGAAGGTGGCCATTCTGACACAGGCGACGGAATACCTGCTGCAGCTGCATGCTTGCCAACGCCGTCAAGCTCAGGAGAAGAGAAAACTCAAAGCCAAACAACAACAGCTTCTCCGCAGGATTAGTGTATTACAGAACTCCTAATTAGGAAAAGAAAAAGTCTACTTCAACTCAGCACAATATTTCCAAAGCTCATTATGGACGAGAACTCATTGTCATTGACTGAAATGACACTTAAAACACTGCAGGGAGGTCTTTAAAACCACATTTGAATTATGCCCTTCTTGAATGAATCTGCACATGCGTGTGTGTGTGTGTGTGCTGGGCTTTCAACCTTAGTTGAGATGTGAAGAACTTTGTGTGAGGAGAGACGATGACAAATGTGCACATGCAATGCCTTTATAAACCTCAGTGGATGTCGATGCAGAGGATTTTACCTCCGTAGCGAGAAGGGTGGGTGGTGTTTGTATGCATGTGGGTGGTGTGTAGGGTGTATAATGTTAGGGGAGCATGGTGTTTGAACACGTTGTGTAGAAAATTTGAAGTGTCCATAACTTGATCTGTACAAAATCTGCTGTAAATACTGTATTGAGAGGATGTTCTCCTCCTGTATCTACTCACAAACTGCACAGAGATTCTATTTTGTTAAAGAATAAAGCATCTAAAATGACAAGCGGCTTTTCCTGTTTTCATTTTTATGTGAAGTTTTGGCGTCTCTGCACGTGTTTCCAAGCATGCAATCTTTTCTGAAATGCCAGAATCTAACCAAAACTAATACTTGCCAAATAACTGTAAACTGAGATCCTTTCTGGTTCCTAGCTGTATAAATCCGCCAAGGCAACTGAAACCAAATCCTAAAAAAATGTGGTTTAAGCTTAAGTGTGGTTAAATTCGTCTGGTTAAAAAGTTGATTCGGAAATGGGATGTTTGTCATGAACCGTATTATCAGTCCTGTGCCACAAAACGATTAAGGCTAAAGTAAACCTTTTCAGATCCTTCCCTCTCAGTGCCTGCTGTTAAAGCAGAAAGAGGAAGTAGCCTGGATATTTACTGAAAAACAGGTAGTTCAAAAATCACCTTTACCCCCTTTATCCTGAACAACAGGTTAAACAGTGACATCGTAGTGGTGTGAAAACTAACTTGTGCTTACAGGAGTATCATTTTACTTACAATTTGAATAAAAACTATATTTGTCAGTCACATACAGGAGCTTATTCTTTCCCTGACACGTACTTTAAATGCAGTCACACTCGCCTCGTGTTCAAACGAATTCTTCAATCTGCAGAAGTGGGAGAGGTGCATTTTTGGGATGCAGGAAGCCAAAAGAGGAAGTGATGAAAGCAGCACTATGCCTTTTCCTGTGCACTTGAATTTCTTCATCACAATGGGATTAGTTTAGTGTAAAAAAAAATTGATCAAAACACATTGGCTGTGAAGTATTAAGCAGCTCAACTGTTTTTAGCATTGATGTTTCTTAAACCCCAAATTAGCGTATTGGAATGATTTCAGGAAGATCTTGTTTCACTGAAGACCGGAGTAATGATTGCTATTTTTGTAATTTACCTTTTAACAACATTGATGTTTTACAGTGAAAAAAAAAGGTAAAAGTCCAGCTTGTGCATTGTTCCCACTATTAATTTTACTAGACATTTTATGGTGCAGCTATTATTGGTGTTTATTTTCCATCAGTGCAAAAAGGTCATATCACTCCTTTTTCCTTTTATTCAAAGTCTGTTACGTAAGAATCCACACATAAACAACGTCTCTTCTCCCTCAGACATACAGCCCATACCGGCACCGTCACTGCCAACCACTGACCCAGATTCCGTTCAGATAGAATCACAGGAAGTCAGACAGCTCAAACAACCGGTGACCCACTGATCCTAATGAAGCTAATCTATGCACACACACACTCACTTATTTCATTCCCACTTCCTAATCCTGTGTTTCTCTCTCTCTTCAATCTCTGTCATTTCTCTTTTTCTCTTTGTCAGAGTTATGTAACTGCAGTTGCACAGCGAACAGGCAGTGTTTATGTCTCTCCCTCTCTCGGTCTGTCTCTCACCTCGCTGTCTGTGAACGTTTTGGTCTGGGTGTGGCACAGAGGCACGTTTATTGCATTTTTACTTGCTCTAAAATCAGAATCTGTTTGTCCAAACATTGCTATTTTTTTTTTACTAAATCAGCAACAGCATTTATTAGGTATGCTTAAATCTCTGATCCGAAGTAACCTTAATCTCATTCGTTTAAACTCTAAAGCCACTAAAGTCACTTTTCCACCAAAATGTATAAACACACTATTTGGCACAAAATCAGAATGGACCCTATATATATTTAAGGCTTTTAATGCTGTTATTGTAAATGATTCACTTCTCTCAGCTTATTGATACAAGGCCACAGTCCAGTTAAACCAACTGCATTCAGATCTGCCTGTATGCAACACTCACATATTTCTCTATTTGATAGCCATTTCTTTCATTTCTCTATTTGATTCGCTCAGATACATACAATAGAGTCAGTCACACTTTTCTCTAAATGCATGCCAAAATGATGTAAGATACAGTGACCTTTTCAATGATTGTCGAAACTCACCTGCCCTGAGTCATTGGGCCATCCTTATTATTGGACGACTTTTAATTAAATCAAGATTATCTTGCATTACATCTAATAACAAAATTAAATCTAAACTACAACAAAATTAAATTGCTGCCTTCATTGCAGTTGATGATTTCTTTGCACACAAAAGTACACAGAAAAAAAAACTATTTTGTGTAAATTTCAACACATTGAATTAAACATTTTGGAGCAGAAAAACTGAAGTTGTATATAGTAAAATATACCCCAATCTGCAACTGTAACAGTGTGTGTGTGTGTGTGTGTGTGTGTGTGTACACACACACAACTGTTACAAGTGGTTTACAAATAGTTTTAGGATTTCAGAGGTTTTTCTCTATGTGTACACACTGGTAAGAAACAGCTGTTGCATTGTGTGGATGCACTCTCAGAAGAATAGAGAAAGCCTTCAACTACACCCAGTGGCATCATTTGAAACCGCCCCTCTGTGCTGTGATTGGCTGAAGAGGTATCTCAGACATGGGTGGGGGTCATTAGATTGGAGTGGGGTCTTTGTCTATTTGGGGTTTTGTCTTTAATGAGATTTTAGACTCCCAGCCACCAGACCGAAGCTTCAGTTATCGGCAGCACCCGACTGCACTTTAAAGTATAAAATGCATAATCACTGAAGCACATTTACAGTTTGCCTGCATGCAGTATTAAATTACAGGAATTCTGTAGGTAAGCTGGATATAATAGGTTATATGCATAATTTCCAAAAAGCAACAGAACAATAATTCTTAAATTTGTGAGGGTGTGTTAGACAGCTAGGCACATGCATGCGTTTTCTGTATATATGGGATCTATTCAGCACGTACAAAACCAAGAACTGTTTTTTTATTGTGTACACTTACACTTTATTTTTGTACTGTGCAAGCACTATAAACACTATACTTAAATGATTTTTACTTAATGTGTATTTATAGCTTTAAAGTAATGTATATAAAAATAGATAAACCCTGACAGATGTAAGCATAATATAGGTCAGTAGTGTGGAGAGAGGGAGTGCACTGGCTGACCTCAACACAAACATGCCATTGTTATGTAACTCTCTTCTTTTCCCTGCCCACCCTCTTTTTTTTCAGATTCATACTCTACATTTTCACGTTTCTGGCATAAAATAAAATTAGCTTTAACCCGCAACGCATCAGTAAGGATTTTATATACATGCATAGCCCATATATGAACAATCTAATTAACATATAAAAGCAATTTTTTGTGTTTTCATCTCGCCAACCCATTGGCGATCTGACAAAAGTCACGCAGTGTGATATTAGTTGATCCGATGCTGCCCTCTGGTGGAAAAACACATCAGTCTCGACTGAAGTCACAGATCCTTAATCGTTTCTGTTGTTCGCAGTAATAAACTGGTTTGTAGTTTATTGCCTACAGATCACGTGTATTCGTTTTTATTTAAACCTACAGCAACCAGCAACCATTTTGGTGCTTTACATTGACATGCTAGGCAAACTGAAACTTAGAAATGTCATTGTTATGTTATTTGCAAACCCGTGTTCACGTTCATTGTATGGAGAATTGTGGCATTGTAGCATCTAATAAAAACATCTCCAACAAATATATGCAAGCGAAAAACTGTGACGAAAACAACAGACACTCTTCATATTTAAAATGCAACAACAACTCTGACAGGCTACTGTTAAAAGGGTTAAATGGGGTCATATTTATTTGTCTCCATACTGCCTGAGTCAATGGCTTGTCTCCATTGGATGATTTGTATGTCTATCAAAAGAACACCCACTAGGACGACACAGTGTGACACGCATTTCTATTGGTCGATTCATATGTTCGCCCCGCCTGGACGGCACCGAATCTTGCGTTTAATTGGCTGAGACCATGCAGTTTAAATTTGAACCGTTTCAAATGTTATAAACGCACAGGAATTTCTCTGTGTGTCACGTTGACTTTCTCTGAGAAGAAAACGGTTTATGTATGAGATTCGAGCAGCCTAAATGAGGTACGTATTTTAGGAAACCGTATACAAATTTACAGGAGAGCGATAGTGAAATATTGCGGGGTTTGATGAACATTAAAAGTAACGTTATTTGCCTTTGACTAATTTGCTAGTTCTACTAGGACGTTGATAACTGCGCATATGATGCTGACATGTTTAAATATATCTTTTTTAGTCCCATTGTGTTCACAAATGTAACAATTAAAAAAAAAGTGAATTGTTTTGAAAATTACTGGAGATTTAGCCTGCGATTGGATGTATGGTTATTTTATGTTTTGGTTTCTAATCAGCCTTGTCATCTTCTTGTGCACGTGTTAGTCTAAGTGGAAACCAGCTGGAAATTCCTTCAGTTTCACTAGTTTGATTTGGTTCAAGTTTCCCACTGGCTGTTCTTGTTTGGTTTCTTACTTTCTTGCTTTCATTCGCACTGGATTGAGGGCTTTGTCTGAGATCTGTCTCTGTCCAGGTTACAACTTGATTTCTCATTTATGATGGCGAGCTGTTTATCACTTGTCCAGGTAGACTGTAGACGAGGGAAGCTGTCAGAGGTGCCTGTCATTACAAAGCTGACAATCTTACTGTCAGTCCTACATAGTTGAGCAGAATCCAGGGAAGGACAGATGAGGCAAAAATTGGTAATGAGTCTTTGAAGGTTTTATCTCTTCCTTGTTCCTCCTTATTCTCCTAAAACATACATTGGTAGACTATATGCCACCTTTTATCCAAATCACAAAGACCGTATAACCACAATCAAAATGCTTAGTTATATGCTGGTTGTGTTATAACCTTTGCACGTCTCTCTAAGGCATGATTCTTTCACAGATAGAGAACCACGTTGTTTCCTCAGTACATGGCTGAATTGCACCGGTTTGGGTTATTAGTCACAGTGGGTTAGTCTGTTCTCTTACGGATACTCAAAAGCAACACAACAGATTTGAAGGGTCTCTGGGTATTTGGTTGAGAAGGTCAGATGCCCGCCTCTGGGTCTTATCACTAAAACCCAGCTGCGTGTGGTGCCCAGTGGGCGTGGCTTTCCAGAACTCATAGTCTACGTCTGTTTTGCAGTATGAGTTCTGAGGCGCTAAAGGAGAATCAGGGAGCTGTACGGATGAACAGCACTTCTGAGGCCGCTTGTGACATTTTCGCGTTGGACCAGCCGACTGGCAGGCCCTCTATCCTGCGGCAGTCTCAGGCTGACAACATCAGCAGGACTGTGCATAGAGGAGCAAAGGTGGGTTTTCTATCTATGTGTGTCTGTGTGTGTGTTTCAATAGTCACTTCAGTTTTCCAGTTGTACGAGAAACATGCCTACATGCTAATTTGGCACTTATGAAATGCTGATTCATTTTAAACCCTTTTTTAATTTTAAATTTTTTTTTTTTTTGTGGAAGCAGTTACATTTAATCTTTTCATGCAGAAATTTCAAAACCCAATATTACTATTGAAATATTTAAGCTGCAGGTGTACTCATTTTTATTTATTCCTTTTTAGTGGTTCTAGTATTAAGCATTTGTTTACGGTATTGTCTGACTTGTACTGGAGTTTAGATTTACATAGTTCTTTATTGCTTTTGAATAGGTTTGTTTTCAAACTCCGCGGCGAGATCCAGTCACAAAGAAGATCATGTCCCCAAGCCGCACTAGTAAGCCATCCAGCCAAGAGGACAACAATAAAGCACTGGAAACTCTCATGGCCTCTAATAACCAGTGAGCAAATTTCCTGCAGTTCAACATTTTTTTTTTTTAAAGTCTGTGCGAAATCAAAATGAACTTTATTTACTAGTGCACATTGCTAGTGTCGATGGGAACAACTAACCAGTGCAAGTTAATCCACAAAAAAAATGATTAATCTTTAATCAAAATCTGCACATTTAATTTCGCTGTGGAATGGCTTGACTTTTCTGATGACATCAGTTTGATGGCTTGGGCAGAATATCATAAAAGGAATAATTCACCCAAGAATAAATTGTCATTTTCTCAAGTAGTTCCAAACCTGTATGAACACGCACACATTTTGAAGGAAAAAAAAAGTTTGTAACCAGGCTGTTTTGGGTCACCGTTAACTTCTATAGTATTTATTTATACTTTAAGTCGATGGTGACCTAAAACAGCCTAATTCAAACTTTGTAATAAAACATTTAATCATCTTTATTCATTCACATGCAGTAACATTCAGAGTTTATGTATGGGTGACATTCATAGTAATCTAATAACACAAAAATAAAAAAAGTTAATTTGTTTTACAGGAGCTTACTGTTGAATAACCCTCCCACCACACTGATTGATATGCAGAGTAACAGTGTTGTCTTCCCTGATGATGATATGCCTGTTCAGAGCAGAGGTGCCTATAGCCTCGATCTCGACAATCTAGATGCGATCAACCCTTTCCAGGGGTCCAGTAAAATGCAGAATTCGCCTCCTAAATCTTCTGCCTTCTCTGATGTCCAAGGCTCCGATCTTGAGTCCGATACAACGGCAGCCCCCGTTTCTGACCCTCAGCCTGAGTTTCCAGAGGTGACTGACACTGCACTTGATGAGACTCTTCCATTTGTCCCATCAGTGGAGAATTCTCTTGCAGAATGTTCTGCCAACATATCTTCAGCAGAGGGCACAGTCATCATCAAGACTGAGAACATTGACAACAGTACCACAGATGGGGAGGAGTCTGATATGACTGACCCAGCACCAGTGTCACAAGAGATTCCTGTTTTGGATGATCAGCCTGAAGCCCTGGACTCAGCACAACCTCCTGTGGGATCCTACAACTTGGATTTTGACAATCTTGACTTACTCAACCCATTCCAAAGTGGTGGCTCAAAGATCCCAAACTCTCCTCTAATTGGCCAGGCATCAGTAGTTTCCGATCCACCCCTGCCAAGTCAAGAAGCTAAACAGGAACCAGAACTCTCAGTCCAAATCCCGGATGTCCCAACTTCTTCAGATGCCTCTATACCACCTCAGGAGAACTCCACTGCCACAGATGGCTCCTCATCTACAGTACCCCCTAAAGAGAACCAGATGCTACTAGAGTTTAATTTTGACGATGGCACTGAAGTTAAGCGCAAACCTCCAAAACGTCTTGGGGCCAAAAGACCTGCAGGTGCAAAACCTGTGACCAAAAAAACAGTTGCACCCACCACAGAGAAGAGAGAACCAGAATCCAACCAGTTGTCCCCTAAGATTTCAGAAGAGACAGAATCTGTGGATGTTCCTCCACCTAAAGGTTCTTACACCTTTGATTTTGTGATCAAACTTTAACCCCTTTGGCACAAAGGCTACGATGAGTAACTCCCCACCACGTGGTGTCCAGTCTAGCCCGGTTTTGAAGGCACCAGCTCTAGTTAAGGAGCCTGAGGCCTTTGCACAGGATGACCAGCCTGAAGCCCCTGCAGAGAATGACCAGCCTGAAGCCCCTGCACAAGATGACCAACCAGACCACAGGTACAGGAATTAGAAATTGTACAGCTTGTATGAGCGCGTAGTGTAATGTAATGTAATGTGTAATTTCTTGTCTGTATAGGCTAATTACTTTTTTTGCATCTGATCCTGAAAATTTAAGGTCATGGATTTGACTTCCAGGAAATGCATGAACTAGTTAAATATATATATACCCTGAATCCAATGAAAGTTTCTTGGCATATAAGCATCTTCCAAATGCTTAAATGGATGATCTGAGCTCGACAATTTTTTTTCTTTACCCTTTTCTTTAGTTCTCCCCCAGCAGTTTCTGAAGCCAACGAAACCATTGCAGAAACTGACCTTCCTGTCACTAAGAGGGTAGGAGTGTCTTTTAAATGTACAAATTCCACAGAACATTTGTATTTCCACAAATGATGATTGTTGATGCTCATTCTCTTACTAGCCTGCAGAAGAAGTGGAGTCATTCACTGTGTCCAGCTGTAACATACCCCAGAATCCAGTGTTACAGATGCCAGACCTCATGGCAACACCAGAATCTAAAGGGGATCTACAGAACCAGACCTGTGATCTTGGTGTGGTGGCACCAGGTGAAGATGAGTTTGTGCCAGGAGCATTGTGTGAGTATACGTGGTTGCATTTTTATTTGTATTTGAACTGAACTGACTCATCCAGTGCAAGCTTTTGACAATGTGAGCAATGTTGTCCTCTTTGTCTCAGTTATGCCAGGGGAGATTTTGGCGGGCAGATTGACTATCTGGAGCAGTTTGGATCAAGCATGGTAAGTTTTTTCCGTTCTATAAAGGAAAGCCTTTCTATAAACCCAGTTGTATGATTTTTGTTTTTCTTTTATATATTTTAAATATATCGGAGTACATTTAAGTAGCAGCATCTCAGATATTCAGTGTTTATACTAAAATATTTTTTTATAGTTTAAGGAGTCAGCCTTACGGAAGAAGCAGTCACTGTATTTGAAGTTTGACCCACTGTTGAAGGAGAGTCCAAAGAAAACTGGAATAGACATTGGCAACTCTGGATTCAGCATGCCACGGCCTTCTCTTGCCATCAGGTCAGACTTCAAACATTCATATAAATAATTCTTGTTAAAAATATGAAAAACTGGTCTTATATGAAGTTAAATGGCTTTATGCAACAGATCTATATTGTGATCTAAATCATGCAAATCTTTTTTTGTGCACTTTAGGATGATGGAGGCTGCAAAGTCTGAAGTAAAGCAGAAGTCTCACAGTGACAGTATGAAGCTGTTGGATGATTTGCCTCCTCCAGTAAGCTGGCACAAACGTCAATCATTTGTTTTGCATCTTTAACATTGACTGAGCACCAAAATATTCTTGTCTTGCACACTGGATTCCATTTTACAATGTCTGTTCATATCTAGGCAGTGGAAACTGTGGCGCAAGATCCAACTGTTCTAGACTTGCTGGTTCCCACTTTAAAACAGCCAATGAAGACTGAGGACTCCATCATTGAGGTTTTGAAGTACAGCCAGAGAGACATGGATGCTGCATTACAGAAAGCAGAGAGACAGGTTCGCTCCCATAGCCTCACACAAGATGACTGGTACACGTCTGATTGGTTTCCCTAACATTTTGGTTTTCTGTTTTTAGGCGGAGGAACGGCAGCAAGTGCTTAAGACTCAGATTGACACACTGCAGCTGGAGAACCAACACATGCTGTAAGTCTCCTATTCAGATGGTACCTAGAGAGATTATTAGGGTTCCTATAATCATGGAAAAACTGGAGTTGTCATTTAGCATTGAAAACATGATGGAAGTGTAGCACTTTTTAGTTGTTGCTGTTGAACTTTGAGCAATAGTTTGACGTCAACTATTAGTTTGAGTCCATCAATATTCTGTAATAATTTAAGGTGTTTTTTCTAACTCCTTTTTCAGGTTTATAGTGTCAGAATTTGAGGCCACCATCACTCAAATCACCGGTATGACAGGTGTTTGATTTAGCTTTAGTACATTTTTGAAGGCAGTATGTCATGATGATGATGATGGTGGTAATACACTCCTGTGTGCTTACAGATGAGCATAAACAGAAGGAAGATTTGGCCAAACTTGAGTTGGAGCGAGTCCTCCAGGAAAAAGACCAGTTGTCCAAAGATTTGAATGAGTTAGAGAGATCCTTCTCTTCCGTTGTCAAACGCCTTGACAGATGCAAGGAAGTCATTGAGGGATTCAAAAAGGTATGCTTTTTAGACTTCTGAATCAAGACTTCATCTCAAATCAAAGATATTTAGTGTATAATGGTCTTATTTTTGCCCCACTTTGTCTTCTGTAGAATGAGGAGACTCTGAAGCAGTATGCGCAGAACTGCATGGACAGACTGCAGAAAGAGGAAAAGCGTTACCAAGCTTTGAAGGCCCATGCTGAGGAGAAACTAGACCAGTATGTTTTTATCAAGCAGTCTAAAAGCAGTTTTCTTATGAATGTGATAATACAGTCTTGCATAAATGATAAATATGCCTGGCAGCGTCACTAATGGCACTGATGTCGTTTCAGAGCGAATAAGGCCATAAATGAGGTTCGTACTAAACAGGGTGCAGAAGTGGCAGCACTGCAGGTGCAGCTCAAAAGAGAACAGCTGAAAGTTCAGTCCCTAGAAAGGATCTGGAACAAAGGTAAATGCACACTCGCACAAGGAAGTGTCTCTTACAGTGGTTTTTGTTTTAGTGTAACCTTCAATTAATTAAGTTATGTAACCTCTATAATGTGACTCTTTTCTCTCCTTTCAGGCTAAAGAAGTCAAAGATGTCACAGAACTGTGTGATGAGCTGCTACTTAAAGTGCAAAAGCATGGTTTTAGTGTATTGTTTTCTGTGTTCATTGTTTGTTCGTCATTTGTATTTGTTCTAATTTTAATAAATAAAAAAATAGTTTTGTCTCAAGTCCCCATGAGAAAGGCTTTTATTGTAATTATTTTTTATTTTTTGATGGATTTACTTGATAATTCCAGGCTGTTAAAAAGTTAATCAGACTTTAGTACTTAAGGCTTTCCTTCTAGTACTAATTAATGACTTAAAGAATTTATTTTGGGAAGAATTAACCCTTTGAGCCAGGACTAGGCCTAAATCATTATCCAAACTTTATACCCCCTTTGACGGAAAGGATATGAATAATTTGATCATTTATCAAGAGTCTATACATGTAAACACTTTCATAGTTACTGAGAAAAATTTAATTACAGCTACCTCACAGATTAAATTAAATAATTCTGTTAGGAACTAGTTACTCCACTGATAATTATGAAAAGAATTGCCCAGTTCAGGATTTTTATATGGAAATGACAACATTTATTCAACAGTCTCTCACACACAGCGTGAACAGATCATGACGGTATGCCCTTGTGTATTTCTAAACGTACTACAAAAAAATCAATAACAAATACATGATTCTGTGCTGCACCGATACAATGTTAAGACACTGTAAGCTGATCATAGAGACTCATGCAGCAAAACACCAAGGGCAAATAAGCACAAAAGAATCCAGCAGTGACATCACGGAGCATTTCATTATTTACACAATAAAAATGTCACATCAGCACATTCAAGTTCCCATGGCCTGAGCTCAGATTCAGCGTGTTTCCTTAATGTAAAAACAAACACTATCTGTAATTAATCCTACAGCAGACACATTAGAAGTTAAAAGCGAGGCCTAAAAACGTCCAGCTTTTATTCTATTGTGATTAAAATGACATTCTACTGCGATGACCATGATACAGCACAATCTGCAGTACAGTGTGTGATCTTTCTAACGGACCTTAAACAGTAGTCATCAGTCTGTGCCTACAACAGTCATTCTCATAATACAAACACAAGCATTCTATCGTAAACAACAGTTCAAGCATGTTTCAAAAATATAATTCATTATTTTATGCTTATTAAATAGCCACAAAAATGCTCTGAATGCAACAATCAAAGATCTGGATGATCCAAGTTTTATACAGTCAGTTAGTCGCTAACACTGAACCACAATTCAGTAATCCAAGATTTTCTTTTTGGTATGTAACGGCATTGCGCTGGACCTCGGTATCTTAGGACAAGGACACGTGGAGCCAGCCATTATTCGACCTTGGATTCATAAATCCACGTAAACTCTGTCAAGCATTTTAAAATTTAGACCACTGTAAAATATCACTTCCTGAAATGAAAAAATGATACAGTATAACAGGTTTTCCCTTTAAACCAGATTTAAAATATCCCTTAAGATAAATGTCATTATTTTAACTACATGTCATCTAAAATGACTCCCTTAGAGCAGGCTAACTTTTTTTGTGCTTTTTACGCTGACTTATGCTACAGTATATGCTGCGTTATGGTGCATCATATTTTTGACATTAGATCGATACAGCTTCATGAGACTTCTTTCACCACTAGTAGCAGATATCCTTAAGTGTTACTCTACTTGGAAACTCACAAGGTAGATCACACGAATTGGAAATAAAACTTAACAGATGATGAGTAGCTACTATGTTTGTGAAAGGTCTCCATGTGTAAGTGAGCTCTCATAAATGTTCATGAAGATGTGAGAAGATGGTGGTCTTTATTTGAAGCTTACATCAGAGCAGAGTAGCTTTTCGATTTAGAGTTTATTTTTAAAAATTTGGACTATAAAATAATATTTTAGGTTCAATAAACGGAAAGTAAAGCTTAAGTGGCAGCAATTGTGGCAAAATATGATTATGACTAAAAAAAAAATGGTTCCTCATTATTAAGAAAGAAAGAAGTAAATAAACATCTAATAGGTATAAGTTTAAAGAGTTTCCTGAAAATAAAATTCTGTCATTTATATCAAGTCATTTCCAACTTGTATGACTCTGTCCCCATTGACTTCCATTGTATTTTTTGTATCTTTTACTATTACATTCACTATTTAGTTCTTGTTCCTACACAATTAAAATAGTATTTTAGTATTAAAAAATTGGCCACATTTATGTCAGCTGTAAGTGCTTTTTTTTATGAAAAGGGGCGAAAAGTTACTTTTTTTGTGTGGTAATCAACATTATGCCACAGATGCTGTCAACATTACTTCTACATTCCTGCTATCTCAATTGGCAAGTACATGCTAGAGTTTAGTGTGCAATTATGCTTTTTAATGTAGTTTGCCGATTTATTGGGGTAGCAGCCTAAGTGGGCTAATAATCATTTACAGATATTTAGCCATGTATCGTGGTTTTGTAGAGGGCTGTTAAATACGCAGAATCTCAAGCAAAATATTCAAGTAATTTTCTCAATTCTGTATCCTACCAGTCACTTTCAAGACCCTCGGCTAAAGATGTCTCCCTCAATTGAGAGTTATGTCGATCGAAGTTAAAACATCTATTTGATCATGGGGTCATCACCTCCTGGAGAGTTCAGGACGGGGAAGTCCACAAAGGGTTCGGTTTTGTCCTCCTGGGGCGAGTTGATGGTGCCGTCTGGCATGGAGCTAAAGGTCAGATGGTCATGTTCCATGATGGCCAGACGGTCCTGGGGCTTCTCCTTCTTCAGATAAAACATCTTCCTCAGCTGCTTCAGCTGCTGTAGCTGCAGAAAGTCTCCAACACCACCAACATAGCAATCAGGCCGAGGAGGAGATACACTGTGGGACACGAAGGGAAGAACGAAATAGAGAAATAAAGTAGTGTGTTTGTAATTGTATTAACTTAACAGCAAAACTGCATATAAAAAATACATGGGTTCCTAAAAAAAACTAAAAACTCTTTTGGTCAATCCAAGAATCATGAATAAGATTATTTTAGCCTGCATCTCATCTTTCATCTCAGCAACTTCATGAAATTAATACAGAAAGATTCAGGGCTAAGGAAATATAAGACTTCAAGTGTGGGCAAATCACAAATGCCACATCCTCCACAGTTATCTTACGACAGCAAATCTTTCTCACTCTCCCACCGCACACAGAACAGAAAAGACGAGACCATCTGCATCAACTGAACCCACGCAAGTACAAAAAAGTGCCACGTGCCATTTTCATCCAACTTTTTGAAAATGAGAGCTGTAAAGCATTATAAGTAAGGCAAACACTAGATGGAACAGAAGAGCAGCAGTGAAAAGAACAGTTTATACACTTGAATCACTTCCTTTTTACCTTCCACCTGTTTCTATGACAACAGGCCAGACTTACACATGAAGATGTGTGTAGATACATAAAAGGAAGTCAGCTAAGTTTTTTTACTTGTATACCAGACTGAATGCCACATATACGAGAAGAGGAAGTGAACAGACTAGGCGTGTTTACTCAAAATACATCACTGTCAGAAATAAAGGCTTATTGCTGAGAAGTATAAGGAGCTTTAAACTGGAGCACAATGTTAACAACATTTTATTAACCAAAATGTGACATTAAAGGAATGACGTCCAAAACAAAGACAATTCTTTCATCAGTTATTCACCCTAATGCCATTTCAAATGTTTTCTGTGGAACATGCTGGTAACCAAATTTCCAGTTGACTTTCACTACGTTTTTACAACACAAGTCAGTGGAAACTGAGACTGTTTGATTACCAACATCCTGTAAAATATCTTGATTGACAGAATTCTGTCAGAAATCATTTTTTGTCTGTCTTTCCCTTCAAATCAGTTTACATGACAAATAAAAGGACATTTACTTTTCAGGATTTCCAAAACTTTTGCATGTTTTTTTAAAAGAGACCCATTACGCCACAGGTGTCCCCAGAACGTGTGTGGAAAGGTTAGTCTCAAAATATCCCAGTCTATCGTGCTGGAATCATACATTTTAAACCATGTTTAAAAATGTTTGATATACACAGAACGCACATCTGAAGCAAATTTAAGGACTACAATTCTGTTTGTTAACATAATATTCTTCCTTACAAAACTCTATATGTAAGAATACATTTTTAATAGATTCAATGCACACCAAAACAAAGCATATCGAAACCACACCTACCAGTGATGCCCAGTTTGTAGAGTTCACGAAACCTCTGGTTAAAGGCCTCGCCAGGCACATAGTCACCCAGACCGATAGTGGAGAGTGAGATAAAGCAGAAGTAGAAGGACTCCAGAAAGTTCCAGTTCTCTTCCAGGGCAGAGAAGGTGGCAGCGGGGATGAGGAAGAAACAGGACACGGCTACGACGGCCAAAAGAGTTGCGTGAACAAGGGCCACCAGGGGTTTAGACAGACCCCAGCGTGTATGAACGTACATAATAGGCCGCCATGTGCTATAGACCATGATCCTTTGCACCACAGCTGTGAGGAAGAGGAGGGTGAAGGGGATGCCAATCACAGAGTAAATGATACAGAAAGCCTTCCCACCATCAGAGAGAGGGGCGGTGTGACCATATCCTGCGAACAATAAGAGCGGAAAATTACACATTAAACATATTTACTTGATGAAAACGTTGCCTTATGAGACTAGCTCATATATGGATTGTATTCTCACTGAAAACAAAACCATACTGTCCCACAGCCATTGCCAGACACAGATTAATAAACAGATTAAGTCCCATCCTGGATTATCAAAGAATTAATCATTCAGTCCAGCACTGTAATTTAATTTTTGTTTGTGTATCCTTGAAATAAACTGATTATATTGCTCTAATTTCTGCCCTCAAGCAGTTTGATGCCTCCCAAGAGCTTGCATCTAATGCACGATCTCACATTATGGACATTAACAATCAGGTTAGTTTGCAGGGTCTCTCTAAATTAGCGTGACCACGTGCCGTTTTTCCCGGACGAGTCCTGACAAGTATTTATATATTGCTTTGATTCAAAGTACCTCGAGAGCGTTTCGAAAACATAAGGAGCCAGTGACATACACCGGTCGGTCTGCACATGCAAACAAATCTAAAACCGATATATTTTAGGCAATATAGAGCTCGTCTGGGAAAATGGATCAAATTAATAAAACGCTAAAACACGGAGATTCCACTTTTAACAGGAAATGGCCAAAGATAAACTCTTTCTTGTGATAATTACACGTCCGTTTGTTTTAAAAGCTACATTTTCGTTTAGAGTTTGGGTAAATAAAGAAAAGCAGAGTGACAGTAAAGACATTAATAATGCTACAAAATATCTTAGAAAATATTCCTATTTCTGCTGTTCTTTCTGAACTGCCTATTTATCAAAGAATCTGGGTGGGGGGGGGTTATGGTTGGTTACTGGTTAAAAAAAATATTGCCACTTACGTCATTTCAAACCTGTAAAAGCTTCGTTGACCTTTGGAACACAATTTAAGATATTTTGGAATGAAAACCGATAAGCTTTTTTGACTGTCCCATTGACTGCCAAGTAACGAACACCGAAAAGACCCAGAAAAATATAAAAGACATAGTCAGAATGGTCCATCTGCCATCAGTGGCTAAATCTGTATTTAATGAAGTGAGGAGAATACTTTTTGTACGCAAATACAATAAAAATAGTAACAGAAGAGAATATGCAGGTTGCATCTAGTGGATATTCTACAGCGATGCAGAGAGACACAGAGGAGACAATCTGTTGAATAAATGTTGTTATTTTTATTGCCTTTTACTAATGGTTAATGACAAAATGTTAATTTTGGGGTGGAGTAACCCTTTAAGCCGCACAAGCACAAGACTGAAAATAATAAGAAATGCGTCTCGAGCGACAGATCACCAATTTATGCTGTGACACTGAAGACCGGAGAAATGGCTGAACACCAGAATAACAAAAACATGCGTTTTTTCCCCAAGTATGTCGCATTTTAATAGTGCAAAGTATAACAATACTGATATAACAACCTATACGCAATCTACAATCAAAATTTGTAATTGTAAAAGGAACCAAATAAACCAAACCTGCAGAATATAACTTTTCCACTTATGGGACACTTATTTGCATTGTGCATGGAGACACAATTTAGTTTTACTGTCTGAAAGAACTTGCTCAAAGTTCCTTTTGTAGATAAAAAATTAAAATCTTGCGCAACACGCAAATGCAAAGGGGGATTAGATATTGCATGCCTGTGTAAACGATAAGATATATGTAAATCCTTCTTCCTTGCTAAATCATGACAGTACTTTAACTTATAGGCTGGACTACACGTCCCTAAAAAACGCAAGCGGAGGTAACTGGGCTTTGTAAGATCCATGTGTTAACCTGGTGATGTTAATATACATGTTAATAATATATGCTTTGTCCAAAATGTAAAAAAAAATATTTCATTAAAAAAAATGACAGATCATCACAGATGTCAGGCTTTACACAGTTAAAGTTTCATGTAATACACAAGTTACAGTTTCATGTAACACTGGTTTGGATGTTGTGGTACATGCTGGGGCTTGAATGGGATGTTTCATCTTGAAAGACCAGGTAATTTAAAAAGACGTTTTCTTATGTCTGGAAAATACTGGCATACTTCAATAGAACTGAAACCGAAAGCTGTGATCTTTATTTCTGCTTATCCTCCTGTATGTGAACATACAGTATGCAGGCCTATATCCGCATCCTTCACCCACCGAATTCACCCACAGATCTTTTATAAAGTTATCGGTTTCAAGTCTGTTTGAGAATTGGATACCTGTCTAGGGTAACACTGCTGTGTTAAAGCAGGTGTTAAATGACAGACGAAGCCGGCCAAAGAGAACAAAGAACACGAGGAAAAATAAGAACAAAAGTGAAGAACTTCTCTATTATTAGCAGTGGTGAATATGCTGTTTGTTATTACTGATGCCTTGGTGAAGCATTAAAAAAAAATATGATGGGTCACTGTAAACATCCTGTCCCCTCAAATGGTGCACTACCCACAGAGTCTCACTGATGCCACGTTAACCATTAAATATCATAATGTACGTTTATGACATATATCCGCGTTGTTCAGTGACTCACCTGTGGTAGATAAGACAGTGCTAGCGAAAAACAAAGACGAGGTGAAGTCCCAGTTCCAGCTGGCGGACGCGTTGTTGAGAATAGACACCCCATAGTTGCTGGCCTCCAGCGCTTTGGACAGAAACCTCTCCAGCCTTTCCTCGGACAGACATTCGTGCTCCTGGAGGAACTGTCGTTTGATCCCTCTGAGCTGCTGGCGCAAGAGGTCTTCATACGGCAGCTCCACCGAGGAGAAAACCACCGCTCCGAATATGAGATACAGAACGTAGCCGAGCACGAGAAACAGAAAATACCATGCCGATTTGTTGCTCTGTATCAAGCGCACGCACGAATTGCCGGCGAGGGACTGGAGCATCTTCAGCTTTCCTGTTAAACTCGACGGTGGTGGTGATGATGATGGCGGTGTCGACGTCGGGTCGTGCGCGTTGAAAAGCTCTAGATTGCACGGGCTGCTCCGATCGCAGCGCGGAGGAGACGGAGCTGAGCGCGTAACGGGGACGTGACGTCACTGGTTCTCGCCCACCAGGTAACGTCGACGAGCATCGACCGGTTTAACATCCTCCTACATCCTCAAGCAGAAGAGGGGGGGCGAATACTAAGTACTCTGTGATTGTGGTAGCGCTGGAAATAAAAATTAAAACAATTATTTGTTTTTTTTATGAAGCATTAACCGTCTGCTGCCAGAGATAGAAAATAAAAGTTAATACATTTTATTATTCGTGTTTAGCACAGACTATATGCCTTATATTTGTATGCATCCTGTCCAGTAACTGATGCTGAAGTTCTACCTGTACTGGAACGGATAACATATTAATTTTCACTGCGGGAGTTTGATTCACCAAATCGAAGTGGCTCGTGAGGACCCTTTCGGGAACCGGTCCATTCTACATCCGGTGTTTTTGTGAACCGATAAGAATAATTCCTTTGAGAATCGAAGTTCGTTCACTTAAATGAACAGATTATCTGAAGAAGAGCCTGCGTGCTCGAAACGTTCCTGTGTGATAGTCTGTTGTTCAGTTTTTGTTGGCGTTTTTAATTTTAATTCTTAAATGAACAGGCTCATAAGAGTCATTTTTTTGAAAAAGAACTTCACCGGTGATGTGTAGCCTAGTTTTTTAAATCATTAAAAAGGCTGTTAATCTCTGTTTTCCTTTGTTTTGCATTATGTTTTGTTTTTTCTAAACATCAAAAACTGCATAGGCCTACAGGGTGAATTGAAAGTGGGACACCGCCTAATGTGGGACACCCAATGTGTAGTGTTTGTTGCCCCCCTTAGAAATACATGAATGCCAGTGAAACTAGGCTATGGGTTAGCCAAAGCGTTGGTGTTATGTGATGAATATCATAACCTCTCCAATGCCCAGTCATAAAGGTGGCTAAATAATCAAATGGGAAGCAAGCTGTGTGAAGACCATGTTTTTAATGCACGTTTGTGATTTAAGATTGAATTTAGCCCAAGTTTGTTCAAGCTGTGGGTTTATGTTTTTGTTTTGTTTTGTTTTTTTTCGCAAGATTTTATATTTTGCCTTGAAACAGGTCTACGCTGCGCCATTTCATTTTACTTAACAGCGAATTTCCTCGCACGACTTGCACTAATAATTTCTTGCTGTCTGCATTTTCTCTTTTGATTTGATTAGGACACATCCTGGGGGTTTTGAAACAGTACATTTATCTTATATGTGGTAATAAGTATCTGTAGGTTTACTGATAAACGCAGTCAAAGTGTCACGTATTTCAGAACTATGACCCTGTTAGCTACATATATGACCGTGAGAGTTTCATTTTTATATGGCCTTGTTTCTTGAAGATGATGCAGACACAAGGACGACTGTTTCCAAGGTAACAGTCTGCGCAAGTTTGGTAGGCCTGTTGGGACAAAAATAACATGTAAACATGTACACTTTTGTCAAGCGAAATGAAAAAGTGCAAAATAAAATAAAATGACTTGATCTGATCTAATACTTGATACCTGATCTGATGAGTCGTCTTGATACCAAGATGTCTTCCCAGCACATGTGCATCTAAAGTTCTCTGTTTTACATACATTCTGAATCATAAACATCTTAAAGACGCCTGATAGACATCTAAAATGAGACGTCCTATAAATGTATCGCAGGTGAGCAAAAACTCTAAATAATATGTCTTGCAGATGTAAATGCAGACATCGTACAGATGTCTCTGAGATGTACGTGTGCTTCAGGGTTGCCTTTAACTTCCAGGTGATAGCTACACGTAACTGAAATCTGGGCTTTCATTTCTCTGTCAGACTGCACGTGGAACAGGGTAGTTTTAAGATGACCAGATCTTACATTTATGACCAAAATCAATCAGGTCTTCTGTGACTTTGATATTACTTTTTCTTATCCTCCTCTTTGCCAGGCTGCACAGATGCTAAAAATAGAGGCCGCCCTGTGATAGTGTGTTATTTCAAGTTTCTGTACTGGGAATTTAAACCTCTGAGCGGTAAGATGTTAGACAGGAGGTAGAATCCAAAATGTTTGTGTACTGCTCGTACAATTCGTAGTTTGCATGCAAACTGTAAGTTTGCACAAAGCAGAGAAAGCTGTCGGAGAAGGACCACCATAGACTCTCGCTGTATTTAGATTAGAAATAAGTCAGTATGCTTTTGTTTCTTGTCAGTAAATCCATTGTTCACCTCAAGAAACGTTCTTGTAACCCTGTAAGAACAGCAGAATGGCGCCTCCTAGTGGGGAAATGTGATAGAACACCCGACACAAAGGCAACCATGATTGAGAGTTTGTGAGTAAGAGAAGAGGGCGACAAGTTATAGGCTACCTCAGCTCTCGAAATGTCTGAGTGTTAGGCCATACATAGTAAGACTTTCTAAAAAGGAAAACTGCTGTATTGGTGAACTGGTGCATAATATGTATGCTTTTTTTTTTTTTTTAATTTAAATGCATGGTTGTGTCTATCTCTTGAATCACACTAGAAATCAGCACTGCTGGAACTCTCTGAGGTTCAGCCCTGTAAGGTCATATTTCCTAAACTGACCTGTAAACTTTAATCATCATGCAAAGATGCTTAACATATTCTTTAGCATACAGATTTAACATTCTGCAAAAATCTCTGAAACAAGATTTTTTTTGTGTGCGTGAACATGGAAATCCAAGATGGTTTGACCTAGTTTTTTTTTCACGTGTGGTTAATGACATTATACTTCTTTTAGTAACTTTTTGAAAGATCAAGCAGCATCTGCCTACATTTTTATCAGCTGACGGATTCATTTCGCTTGTGATAAACATGGTTTATGTTGGGAAAAAATTGTGTGAATCTTTCAGAACGAGCATGTCCTCTTTGGAATCAGAAAAATACAGATAGGCTATACATAATTAAAATCATTCTAATCTATTCTGTTCCCTTATTATTTTATTTATATTCAAACCGCCTAATATTTGCTGGAATAATGAAAAATATGAAATTCAAAGCAAAGCAACATGTAATTGTCTGTGTGGTCTGATAATTAAGCAGGAATTCCTGCTCAACTGGACTTGTTTGAAAGTGAACATATTTTAACTGGGATTGTGCATGCTTTAAAGAGTCAGTGTAATCAGCTGACAAGGTCACAATCATTAAAGAATTATCCAGATAAGAGTCAAAAGGCAAAACAATTGTGCATTGAAAACATACTTTAATTTATGACCCAGGCAATGCTTACGCCTCTTGTTTATTCTTTGCATTAAAAAAAACAACTTCAGCGTGGACTGTCGAAGCTGTGCCTTGGACGTGACACCCTCCTGAGTTTTGTGAGTTCTGAACGGTGTTGTTTCAAACACATTAACCTCCTGCTGCACACTGCTCTATGGCACTCAATCTCAATCTGGAGTCACGAACTGACCTTTAAATACCTGTGCGTTTCTCATCAGGATCAGGCATGTGCTCCGAGGCAACATTTCATACCTTTATTATGAATAGCTGCCCCTCCTACTTATAGTCCACTGAGCTGTGTATCTTGACACCCTTGTGTCCATTTATTAATAGGCTTATATAGCTCTGTTTTCCCTTACAACACCTTATATAACTCAGTAAAACTTAGGGCGACCGACTAGAAGCTTACATAAGATATTTCGGAACCCACCGAGGAAAACAATACCTTTGATGTGATATTGAAACCAACAGAAATCATTGTAATAAACAAACAGAACGTTGGGAAATAAAATTTTTTTAATATGACAATTATGTTATTACAAAACGTTAGAAACGCATATTTTACCGTTAAAAACAGAACATGGTAGTTGTTATTAGACTTTGTGCAGTAGAGCCAGCTACAGTTACGAAAGAAGCATGCCCTTAAAATTGCGTTATTATTTTACGCGGTGTGCACGACGCATTTGCGCGCCCCAGATCCGACAATCTGACAGATGGATGTATTGTAAGGTCTTTTTTCTGCAGTTCCTGGGAGCGTCTGAACGGGGCGGCCGTGATCCGGTCGGTGGCGGCAGCGGGTCTGGTGTACCGCACGAGCTGCCGTAGAGTCAGTGTGTGTGTCACTCCCTCATCGGCGGCTCGCTGCTGGAAACATGGCGTCAGTGCACACACGGGCGAGCCTCAACTCTGCAAACGGGTAGAGAAAGAAAGTGTGCACCGGGACTCGCATCGCACACCAGTCTTTGCAAAGTCGGCCTCTCTTTTCCTGGACATGTTCTGTTTCGTGCACGGGTGAACGGAGACCAATCCCGTCGATTCGGCCCCGGTTATGGAGCCTCCGGATGAGATCAGGTAAGGGAAGCGCATCAGAACCAGCGCGAGCGTGTTTGAGTCTGTGTTTGTGTATGTATGCACGAATGTGTGCGTGATCACGCAAGTACACAGCCGGGATTCAGGACACACTGCCAAATAGTGCGCCTATTGAGACCGTATTGGGCGCGACTAGAGCGCACGCGCGCTGCAGCTTCAACCCACTTGTGAAAGGAAATCCGAGTCATTTCCGCGAATCGTTCGCTTCAGCGGAAAGATTCAGCAGTCTGTTATGACAGACCTCCACTGTATATTTCGTGCTTAAAAGCAACCGCTGTTTATTATGTGTTTATATCGTTTTATTAATAAACGTATGTATGTTCGATGTGAAGCATGTGCGATTTAGCTTATTTAAAAACAAAACTTAGTGATACAAGTTGCATGCACTTTTATGTGCGCTGATAAAACGTAATTCACCCCAGAATTAACATGTATTTTGCATTTATTCACCCTTTGGTTATTTAAAACTTGTATGTAATTATTTAAAACTAATAAAAAAAATATTTTTAAGAATGTTTGGTAACCGACCTAATAGTGTCCATTGAATGAGAACTAGTGCTTTCAAACGATTAATTGCATCCAAAATAAACTGTTTTTAAATACACAAAAAAAGATATTAAGTATATTTATAATATTATATGAATTCAAATTTACATATAAATATTTTGAAAATGTAATATTTTAAAATATGTGTGTACCTAATAAATGTACACAGAACATGCATTACGCAAATAAAAACTTTTATTTTGGAATCAATTAATAATTTGACAGCAATAATGCGAACTGTTGATACTAGCAATGATCAAAGTATCATGTTTTTTGTTCCATAGAATAAAGAAATTCATACATGTCTGAAACAACTTGAAGGAGAATAAATATTTTGAGAGAAAATTTGCTTTTTTTTTTGGGTGGACTACCCCTTTAATGAGTTGACTTGCACCGCTCGGATCGATTCAGTCCAGTTCAGATTGCTTTGTATGCAGTTCAATTCTTCGAAAAGAACCGACTCAATAAAATGATTCATTCGCGAATCGGGCATCGCTGCAACTCGCTTCCTGCCACAAAGTGGTCCCGCTTTGCAGCGCAACACTAAGCAGAATTTTACATTAAAGTTGCAAACTTTTGTACAAGGGTTGAAAACGGCTACCCCAAAGCAAGCGTATGCACGATCACATCCGTTTCTGTGAGGAAAACACAGCGTTGATGGAAACAAGCCGACTCGTGGAAAAGGTAAAGAGATTTTGCGTCTATGTGCAAGATCATTGTACTCAGCTAGCGCGCGTTATGTGCGGCGTCCCTCTCTTTTACTTTCTTCAGTGTGCCCTTTAAAGTTTCAGCAGTGTGTACTATTTCAGTGTTTTATTGCATGAACAGGTCACCGGTTATATCCGGTCTCGATCTCAGGGTGCGATTATACATTTTGAGGTCGTCGGTTCAGTGTTCGAGTTTGTTTGCATCATTCCTCGAGTGCAAAGTGAGTTGCACAGAACTCTAAAAAAAAACCAACAACAACAAGCACTACGATTGAAGTTGGACGTTGATCCGATAGCCGGTATGAAGCAACAGTCGTGATTGAATATAAAATATCCAGCCGGTCCATCACGAGCCCTATGAGTCAGATTGACACACACTCCCTCAGAGAGTTGGGGAAATGTTTGATTTGCTATTCCCAGAAATCACCCGGCTGCGCTCTACTGAGCAGGGATTCTTGGATTTGACGCTCAACATCTAATTTCCCAGTGTTGTAATCGGGGAATCTAGTTTGTGTTTTATTTTTTAAAATTCAGTGGCGTTTGAAGTTTTTTCGAGACTTATGTGATGCCTACAGCTTGTTCTGACATATCAGTTCCCCCATATGTCTTGCTGGCCTGTGGCCGCATGCCTTTTTTGTTTGTTTGCTGTCATAAATGTTCTCTTGCAAGAGTCTCTCTCTCTCTTTAAGGTCAGAAAATGTTGTTTGCCCACTGCCATGTGCACAAGGTTTCAGGTGATAAAGCCCAGTGGAATGTTCAGTTGCGGTGTTTTCATAGTTTTGTCTCTTATGACCCCACGCGACGTCACCAAAAGTGTTTGCCCTGAATGCCTGGCGACAGCTTCTCAAGAATGCCTTGTTTTGTCTCTTTTCCTGCTCTCCCCACCCTTCCTAGCAATTCTTCTTGATAAACTGCTTTCATTGGTGAGTGTTAATGATAGAGATAACTGGTTTAGTATGCGAGGCCGGAGATTGGTTGTGCGCTTTACTTTCTTTTTTTTTTTCGTGCAGTTCATGCGAACTGAGCCGCTAAGAGGTTAACAGTAAAATCTGAGTGCATTTGCTTTTATAGGTTGGAAAATTGCTTAGTGTATCAAGAATGTATTCCTTGGCCTTGTGTGGTAACTTAAGGTCAGGCTGATGCCTTGAAACGCTTTGGAATCTTTAGTGCGTATGTTATTCAGTAACATTATTGGTTGTTCTGCTGCTGTCAAGGAAGCAGTTCTTTAGTATGGTTGTTTAACTTGCAGAACTGATGTTTTGACGTTTTACGTCATTGTGCAGCATGCTGTAAATCCCATCCCTGTTCATTTATGACCACAAGCATGCCTCAATTCCAGGATGTGGTGCACTAAAAGAATGTTGACCTCACGTCCTGGAGGCACCCGTGGCTGGATCTCATTAATTTATTTCTTTGCACAGTCCATGGTGCAAAGCTACAGATTGCTTTCAGTAGCACATCTTATGTGACTTCTGTAGAATCATTTTGCACTTAAAGGAGTGGTTCACCCAAAAATGAAAATTACCCCATATTTTACTCACCCTGAAGTCATCCTAGGTGTATATGACTTTCTTCTTTCAGGTGAACGGAGTCAGAGTTTTTAAAAATGTATCCTTGCCCTTCCGAGCAATGTGGGTGGAAAGTAGCTTTGTAAATCGTATATATTCGCACATACTGCAGGATAAAACTAACATATACACCTCTGCCAAGTTCACGCTTCTTGGCTGACTTCTGACTTGACGTATGATAGCGTAAGTTGTGATAAATTGAGTCATAGGTCAGCAAAGAAGACGGAACTTGGTGTTCTCTTGGAAAATAACGTGGGTCAGTTATTCACTTTATAATTTTAAAAATAAAGTTATTTATTGCGGATATATCGAAATGTTTCAGAGCTTCAAAATAATGGCCACCATTCACCGCATTACCAAGCTTGGAAGAAAACTAAAAGCGAAGTCTTTTATCAGCGGCATTATAGATATTCAAAATATGAATAAGTTAATGTTTATTTGTAATGTCAAAAATTCAGTATTCCAAAATAGCAAACAAGAAATAGCTTGTGAAACTAATATAGTAACAATATATTAGTTTATTATTTATATAATATTAACAATAAAAAATAATGCGTAATTTTCACAAACATACACAATTTTCATTCAAATTTGCTAAATAATGTAGCAGTAGACAGCAGTATTTACCTTTATTTAGGAAGATGTTCAAAAGCATGCAAAATGGAATGCAGTGATGCAAGCAAAAAACTAATAGCAAAGAGGTAATAAACATATTAATTTCCTTTTCTCAATTAATTTGTCGTATGTGACAAGGAGTTTGCACCTACTAGTAAAATAAACCCTTTTTTCATTGCCAAAATGATTTAGATATAGTATCGGATGTTCCAAGCAGCCCTAGTAGTTCACGCAGCTCGCACAGCAGTTTTATGCGTATGTTTCTGATAATTCTTTCCTCTATGCTCTATATTTTGGTTTGAAGTGTAGTTTTATGGTTTGCATGTTGGCCAAGCACCTGCATTTCTCTGCCCAGCGGAGCTTCAAGCCACTGTGTCCTCTTTTCAACTTGTCTTCAGGAAGGAAATACTGAGATGTAACGCATATCTTCCTAAAGCGATCACTTGTCTAGCTAAACTCCCAAAACAGTCTTTAGTTTATCATGTAAAACCTTCCATTATGCTTTCAATTGTCCGGAGAGGGTGTGCACCAGGTGTGGAGGTTAAAATAGCAGCTTATGTCGAGTCCTCAATGCAGAGGTATCGGCTAGACAATGTTGGTGGATTTTCATTGGTCCCACGTGCCACTCTCAGTCCATTCTGCTCCGCATGCTCTTGTCTTAATGTCACCCACCCACACACACACACACACACACACACACACACACACACACACACACAAGTCTGCCTTGGTGGCCTCAAATGGTCATTATGCGGACACAGGAAATGATATTGTACAAATCTGTGGCATAGTGATGGGAAATAGAGCAAAGGAAGTGGCTTGTTTTAAAATTAGAGGAAGTCTGCTTTAGCATTCCTGGAACTCACTTTTCATAATGTGACTTTTTGCTATTATCCAGTTCATTCATCCATGGCCAACGTCAGTCACTCCATGCATAAGTTATATAGGCTACAATTATAGCAATGAATCATAGATCCAATTTGTGCCCATAGAGATCTTATTTAAGAGGCCAGCCTTTATTTTAACAAGTAACATTACTTTAATCTAGTTTGAATCATGCAATTATAGGCAATGTTTTTTTTCTTGCAGAATGCAGATGTATTCTTAGCGTGGAAGTACGTGCACATTGTGACACGGAGGATGCAAATCAATAAGACTGAAACCTCAAAGTGCTGCAGTTGTGCAGCTTTCACAATAACGAAAATGTGCAGGAATGAAAGAGCCGTTCTGTGTCTTGATAGGTTTAGTAATGGAGTTTAGTAATGACCCATTGCATCCCTATTGACGGTGCAGTAGGACATAATTCTGACAGGCACATTACAGACACTTCTGCAGTGCAGAAGAAGAAGAAGAAGAATCAACACCAATCAGAGCTGCGAATAAGGTTTATTTTTTATTTTTTTACAAAGTCCCAGCGCAAACATTCAGCATCAGTTGATCCAGTGTTTTCTTCACATTCAGGCTGCTCGAACAAATCACTTGCAGTTTTATTTTGGCACTGCTTGTGATACAGAAATGGCACGCTTCAATTTAAAGTTTCTGTGCACGCTCAGAAACGCGCATGCAAAAATCCAAACCAGAATCATGACGCTTCCTTACACGGATTATACCTTCGCGTCTGTGAGGAAATACTGAATATCAATTGCATGACGACATGAGCTCAGAGAAAAACACTCAAGGGAACATCACAGTCCAGCGGAGTTGTTTACTAACAACATCTCTGGATTTTATTTCCAGTGCTTGTGGGGAAAGGTCATATGGGTGTAAATGTGGTGCTTGTGCTGCAATTAACAATTGATTCTGCTCAATTAAAAAAATCTAATTGCTGTTATGATGCATTGTGTGTATTTTATTCGGCAAGGGCACGTTAAAGGCACAATATTGTAAGATTTTTGTAATAACATATCCAAAAACCACTTGCACAGTGTTGCATATTTTATGCAGTTGTTTACTTAGTTGTTATATCTTTTAATGTGCCGATATATACATTTAATAAGTGCTGCAGGCATGGCTTGTGGTACGCAACTTGGTATGTGGTCAGATTTTCCTTCTGCTTTGTCTCTAGCTGATCACATGCCTAAATGCGTCTTCCATTCATGCTTAGTCTGCAATAGCATAACCAAATGCGTGGAGATATTCAAATACATATGATAACAGGCAAATAAGGCAGCCGTCATAATGTTCTGAGGTTTTAAATGATTATACAGACCTTATATGTTGCTACAACTTCTTCCACTGATGATATAAATACATTAATTTAGACTAGGGCTGCGCAATTAATCAAATTCGATTTTCACATGCATTTTGTCAGTAAAGCCGGTTTTCAGGTGAATCACCCCTGATTATGAACATGATATTTCCTAGTAAATGCTTGCCCATCTGAAAACTGGATGATTTACTACTAATCACAGAACTGGCTGTACTGATGAGATGTGCATGATAATTAAATTCGATGAATTGCACAACCCTAATTTAGACCACTTAACCTAGTGATTGGTTTTGAACGTAAAGAGACTTTCTACCAGCATAGCACAAAAAGAATACATACAGGGTCTTTGATTAAACTTAGGTGTTTTTTTTTTTATTTAGTACCTACTTTCTGAATATAAATGTTTCTTTATAAATTGCCGTTTTGATTTTGTTTTGAAAATGTTTAACATTGCAAATTGAGCTCCCAAGCATGCATATGATCATGTTCATTTAGTGGGAAACTTTATGGGGCCTAGGACCATTTGTTAAAGTAAAATACAAATAATATGCAAATACATGATATAATATAAAGGATCGTAGTGGGCCCCGTTAGGTCCTAATTATTTTTTATTTTTATTTTTTTGCTAAAAGCGTTCAAGGCATAAATAATTTCAGCAATATCGTCCATTCCCATCGCTTGCTGCAACCAGCCATGAGACGCTGAGACTCTTTGGTCCACGTGCCACTCTCACACAATGAAGTGTTGCAGGCTACAACAATGACTCCAGTGGCGGATGGGGGTCAGAGTTCACTGGCCTCTCTTGACTGCAGCGAGGCAGATGTGGTCAGCTCTGTTTATGGCCCTCGTCAAAGGCTGTAACATTCCTCTGCTGTATAGTTTGTTCCTGATAACCTTGGACGAGCTATTCAGTAGACCTGAGCTCCATATGCAGCCGTAAATCAACAGCTTGTGTTGCTTTTGTGCGTTATGGGGTTGCACTCCGCGGTGCTCCTGCGGGTTGGATGCCTTTCAGTGGGGTGATAGAACAGAGGCAGAATTCTCTAGATCTTTCTGCTCTAGTGCTCAAGCAGCGTTCAATGAAGATACGTCATGACAACCAAACAAACAGCCGGAGCCTGGGTGATTTCACCATTTCCTGTGTCATTCCTAAAGGGTTTGGTCACAGTTAGACTCTGCCCAGGGCTGCACCTTTAAACGCAAACACTATGTCACTCTCACAGCAAGATTTTGAGAGTCGGACTAGGCTGTTTGAGCCAAAAATTTGCACAGAAACACCCAGCATTCAACAGTTTGCTTTCTGTACAGGTGTTCTTTACATGCATATTTGCTTACAGAGAATAGTAGACATTATGGAAACTTATGGAGTTTTTGCCCACTGTTTTCATTGTTGAAAAGACACATTCATTTGCATGTAGCGTGTGTAAATGTAGGCTTGCACGATTTGAAAAAAATAGTTGAAATTGTGACATGTCTGCAGATTTTGGGACTGTCAAAGTCTGCAGCTTAATTAAATAATTAAAAGCGCTACATATTTGAAGAATGGCTTTATTTTCAGAAAATGCCGCTGCTCATTTGCATCTTTGCATGCACTGTGAGTTTTGGTCACTTATAATGTGCATTTGGGAACACGTCATGCCAACAGTCCTCCCAAACTTGTAATAATAAGCAACCGCTGTCAACAAAAGAAAAGCTTTAAATATAAGTTAAGTAAATGAGGACATTAGAGATGATAACAATAAAAATTGAAGATGATAAATATTAGTATTGTATTTATTAGTTTGACTTTCAATATATATTTTTTTTTAAATCAGAAAAGTCAGAATTTGACTTTTTTTTTTTTTTTTTTTTTTTTCCAAAATTGTGCAAGCATAGTAAATTGTTCTAAAGTGATGTGAGTTAGCTAAATGTAAATTATGGGTCTTGGGGTGGTATCCATATGTTAAGTGGCGGCAGTGGGGTGCAGGGTGTCAGGCGGGCTGTGTCTGAATGTTCTGGCACGAGGACCACAATACCCTGCAGCAGGTGTCTGGGGGGACTTTTGGGCTGACTGGAGACTCCCTGGGGATTGTGGGTGAATTTATGTATGTGTGAGGGGCAGATGGATGACTCCTGGCTTTGCTCTGAGTGGTCTTTGTGAGTGGAATCACAGATTAACTCAACCAAAGTCTGACCCTACTGTGAAAGTGATCCCTTCCTCCATTGCCTGACAATGGCCTGTATCAATATCATCTTCCTCACACACACACACACACACAGAGAGAGACATGCACGTGTCCAAATACACCTACATACACAGTTTGTCTCAGCATGATGGCGAGTTTTGCACCAGTTAGTAAATCAGTCCTTTTTTCTCTTCATTTTCTATGGGTCGAATTTCCTCTCTCCAATTTGTAATCCTAAAAACTAATATAGTTTTAATATAAACTAATATAAACAAAAATAAATACCCTTATAATGTGCTTCTTGACATTGCATGGATTTATTTGCTATTTTGAAACAAAAATGTGGTTTAGCTTTTAGTTTTACTCAAAGCTGGACTTCATGTTCTGCTCCATACTCATATTTTGAATTGTTGTGATTTCTGTCCAGGCTCAAGGACTCGTCCGAAGATGTGCCCCAGCAGAACACTGAGGTGGATGAGTCTTGGGACGAGCCCAGTCAGGAAGAGGAGGCTCTCTACAGCACCTCCCCTCCCCGCACTTCTCGGCAGATAAAACGCATGTCCAACAAACACCAGAAAAGCAGCCAGGGGTCAAAGGGCAAGGGTGAGAGCACTTAACTTTGCAAATTTCTGAAACATATGGTGTTAGGGCCCCAGTGATGTCAGTGGTGCACAGCCATCATTCTAAAGTGACATTCAGGAGCTTAAGATCATGCTGACTAAAAACAAAAAAACAGTCATTCTAGCCCTGTGCACTGACATTTAATTAATAAGGGGAAAAATAATTAAAATAATTTTTAATTGAAGAATAATAACTACGGCAGCAACAGCTGAGCAAAGTTGGTCATGACTGATTAAAAAAAAAAAGTCAACCATATTCAGTTCAGCAGTTGTGCATAAAATTGAATTGCATAAAAATGAAGACTAAATATATATAGAGAGAAATTAGACTTTTTGTAACCACGTTGCAATAAGTGGGTTGTCTCTGTTTTTGTAACCTCATTCCAATAAATGGGTTGTCTCTGTCACTAACTTTCATCAACAGAGAAGCTGTGTTCCTCCAGCCCATTGTCTCAACGAGAACGCGAGGGAGCCAGATCAGCCGAACCTCCTGAAGAGCACAGCTACAAGCAAGAAAAGAAGCAGCGCTTCAACCAGCGCTCCAACGAGCGGGACAGCAAGAAGAAGTTTGAGGGCTCCTTCATGCTGGATCCGGTGTCCAAGACCAGTGCCATCGGCTCCAGAAACATGGATCCCCGCAAGCCCTACCTGAGCCTAGGCATGATGCCCGTTCGCACTCACCGGCAGACCTCACGCTCAGACTGTCCGGCAGACCGCCTTAAATTCTTTGAGACTCTGCGGCTGCTGCTTAAGCTTACCTCCATGTCATCTAAGAAAAAAGAGAAAGAGCAGCGAGGCCTGGAGAACACCTTTATGGGCCAGAACAATGAGGTCATCTGGTTGGAGTTGCAGGCCTGGCATGCCCGCCGTAATGTTGCCGAGCAGGACTTGTACCTGTACACTGCCCGCCAAGCCATACCTGACATCATCAACGAGGTTCTGCACTTCAAAGTTGATTATAGCAGCTTATCTGGACTTGAGAGCAACGTCTCATTCGAGGAGAGCAACTTCTGTCCTGGAGAAACCAATTGTAGGAACGATCCGCTAAGCTTTAGCACCTGCTCCACGTCATGGGGAGAAATCGACGCCGCTGCTCCGTTTTCCTCAGTGCTGGATTGCCGGGAGCACCTGCAAAGGCAGCGAGTAGCTTTCGATCAGGTCAAGAGGGTCATGTCGCTGTTAGAATCAGTGGAGGCTCTGTATCCGTCACTTCAAACCTTGCAGAAAGACTATGAAAAGTACGCGGCTTGGGACTTCCAGGGCAGGGTGCAGGCGCTCTGCTTGTGGCTCAATATCACTCAGGACCTGAACCAGAAGCTGCGCGTCATGGGCACCGTGCTGGGCCTCAGGGACCTTTCCCGCATCGGCTGGCCCATCTTTGAGATCCCCTCGCCTCGCTGCTCCCGTGGCAATGAGGACGATGAGGTGGACGAGGATGAGACAGAGTCCACCGCTACCTTCACTGCCGACAACGACGGTGAGGAAAGGACTTTGAGTGAGGCGACCAGTGACGGGGAGCAGTCGCCTTGCTCCACGCCAAAGTTTTCACGCCTCCTCTCAGAGGAGGAGTTCCTCCCGCAGGACAACGAGACCTGCTACTGTCCCACCGCCATATACAGGCCGTTTGTGGATAAGGCACTTAAACAGATGGGATTGCGTAAACTGATCCTCAGACTGCACAAGCTGATGGACCGCTCGCTGCAGAGGTCTAGAACTGCTCTGTCAAGTCACATGCCCACTCAAGAGGTGAGAGAGCTACTGAGTGTTGGCTGAATGGTAGTTTGGTTTTGAACGTGTGGAATATCGGAAGAAATGGGAAAACAAAATTCCTTTTGGCTTTACGGCACTTTGGAAAGAATGAGAAGCTGAGAAGGATTAGTTCACCCCAAAATGAGAATACTTTTATCATTACCTCACCTTCATTTTGTTCCAGAACTCTAGACTTTTCTGCTTCTTTTGAGTACAAAGGGAACTATACTGGTTGCTCTTTCATGCAGTTGCTATAAATGACAACTAGACCTTCAAGCTCCAAAAATGTCAAAGTCGTTATACAAATCATTGTGTTTATGTCCAGTGAGCTGTTTACCACTGGAAATGGGTCACTGAGTCAGTAAAGTAAATGAGTTAGATTGGTGAATGAATCATTCCACCACTTTTGTGAGAACGTATAGGCAGATTTGTAAAAAAAAAAAAAAAAAAAAAAATAATAATACTTTTTGTAACTGTTTCACACATATATTAGGCTAATTTATATCACTGCTAGCAGAGGTAGATGTCAGTATTTTAAATCTGTTTTTGAATTTTTGTTTTGGGTCACCATTGACTTTGGTTGTAGGAAAAAAATACTATGGAAGTCAATGGTGACCCAAAGCGTTTCTTCGGTACAGTGAAATATTTCATTAATTTTAGTTTTATTTAGCTAAAATAAAAGCAGTGGTTGTTGATAGGATGAAAGAAAATATGATTTGTTTTGAAGCCTGAAGGTCCCATTCTTTTAGTTTATATAATATATATATATATATATATATATATATATATATATATATATATATATATATATATATATATATATATATATATATATATATATATATATATATTTTAAGTACAGACAGCAAGGAAATGCATTAGAAACTTATGTGTTCTGCCAAACGAAAGTCGTATAAGTCTGGAACAACATGAGGGTGAAAGAACTTCTTTTAGAGATGGGTGTCAGTGTATTGTTTTTTTTATTGTACTATTAGTATTTGTGCAATATCTTGTAATCAATGTTTTCTGTTTATTACCACAACCATATGCTGAATTTCACTGTCCATGTTCTCATTGCTCTGTTCCTGTTAGTTGTCAGCGGTCCCGGGTTATTCTTTGCAGCACTGTGACTACCTTCCAGAGCTATCTCGTCACGTGTCTGGTCAGGTGGAGGAGGAGGAGGAGTCGGGACGAGTATCGTGCAAGGAGCTAGTGGACATGGACCTACCCTCATTCCGGCCGGCCTTCTTGGTGCTTTGCCGTGTGCTGCTAAATGTTATTCACGAGTGCCTCAAACTGCGCCTTGAGCAAAGGCCTGCAGGGGAACCGTCCTTGCTCAGCATCAAGCAGGTCATTGCTTGCATATACCCACATGTTGTGAAAACATAGCCATTCAAACATTTGGGGGTTAAATTAATCAAAAATAATCAAAAGACATGGTGTTACAAGAGATTTCAAGTAAATTGCATTTCTTTAAAATGATATTATATCCTATAAGAATCATGCAAAAATATTAAGCACCACAACTCTTTTCAACATTGATAAGATATGTTGGAATAATTTCTGAAGGACCATGTGACATTGAAGACTGGAGTAGTGCTGCTAAAAATCCTTGCCATCACTGTAATAATATAACTTTTTATTTTTATTTTTATTTAAATTTCAATTATATTTAACAATGTTTTGTTATTCTCTATAGTTCTTATGCTTATATATTATTATATAAGTTATATTTATTTTATTTTTCTTTATTCTTTATTATTCCTATGTTATGTTTTATGTATTATTGTGTCTGACTCTCTTCAAGACTCATAAAGTACATTCAGCATGACTAAATTAAACCCCATAAAATGATTTCTGTAGACATCAAAATGGCCGACTTGTGTTTTTGTGTGTTGTAGTTGGTGCGTGAGTGTAAAGAGGTTCTTAAAGGAGGGCTCCTGATGAAACAGTACTATCAGTTCATGCTGCGAGTGTCGTCACTGACCCCAGGGTTTGCAGACTAACACCAACATCGATGAGTTTGAGGAGGATCTGCACAAAATGCTAGAGGTGGGTTAAGGACTGACTGCTTTTATAATTTTATTTACAGGCTTTCTTGTTTAATTACCTTTACATTCATGACCAAGTGACAGTGAATCATAGAGGAAGTCAATCTCGCTATGCTAAATTCCAATAAACACCCGAATTTGACCCAGATTCTGCATAATGGTAGGAGTCTGACGTGTATTTTGTCATAAATACGCATGACTGCCTGTAATCATCACAAATGAGGACATTAGAGATAACAATACAATTGTTTAATTGTGACTCAATAGGAGTGGTTCTCTGTTTTGATCGCCACTAATACCTGTGCTTTTGCCTTTTTACATTATAAAGAAAAAACTAATAACAAATGATAAAATAAAGATGTATGCTTCTGCAGTTTTCTAAAATAATCCAGCAAACACCTGCAATCATGAACAGCAGTGGTTTCAATAGCTGCATTTAGAAGAATGCTTTCTGTGTCTGTGCATTCAGGTGTACTTTGACTACATGCGCAGCTGGATCCAGATGTTACAGCAGCTGCCTCAAGCCTCCCACAGTCTGAAGAACCTGCTGGAGGAGGAGTGGAATTTCACCAAAGTCATCACTCCATATATCCGGGGTGGAGAAGCCCAGTCTGGGAAACTATTTTGGTTAGTGTTTTTCATTGTGCTTTAGCAGTGTCATTTGTACCATAGAAAATCATTTGTTTTTTTTTGTTTTTTTATAAAATTATTGCACTGATCCTTGGGTTGGAATTACATATTAAATGCACAAAAAGCATCACTACTACTTTGTATTTTCCAGTGATATTGCTGGCATGCTGCTAAAATCAACTGGAGACTTTCTGGATGCGGGCCTTCAGAAGAGTGGTAATGAGTTCTGGGAGTGTGCGGATGACAGCACTGCCTCGGATGAAATCAGGTGTGTCTGTGACAACAGTTAATGAGTAATAAACATGGTGCTAGACTTATCATAGCCTGTGGAACACATGTTAGTGCTATATCGTCATATCTGTGAAATCATTCTAGATAAATATTTTCTCATCTGAAATCTGTAAAACTATTTGGATTGTGAATAGAATAAAAATAGAATAGTATAGACTATCTATCTGAAAATATTAGTTTTATATTAGTCAAAGAATTTTGAAAAAGTCACAAATACCACAATTTAAGCAAAACGACCAATTTCAACATTGATATTACTTAGAAATTAAAATTAGAATATTAGAATGATTTTTAAAGGATCATGTGACAGTGAAACCTAGAGTGATGGCTGCTGAGAGTTCACATTTAACTAGAGAATATTTTAAAATATATTTAAAAATATATATATTTATTTTACGTTGTAATAATATTTCACAATATTACTATTCTACTGTAATATTTTGGAGACATCATAAAAAAGTATTGTCCACTTAATGACAGATTTTTAAGCATTTAACATTTACCCCTGTTTTCTCTGTCCCTGCAGACGTTCGGTGATTGAGACGAGTCGCTCGCTCAAAGAGCTCTTCCATGAAGCCAGGGAGAGAGCTTCTAAAGCATTAGGCTTTGCCAAAATGCTGCGCAAGGTGTGTTCACTTGGCACTATGTTTGGCCTGTGGTCTCTCACTGTGATGTACAAATGTAACATTCTCCTTTACTTGCACTCAGGATCTTGAGATTGCTGCAGAGTTCAGGTTAACCAGTGGAGTTCCATCTCTCCTCCAAGCCCTGAAGGCCAAGAATTATGTTAAAGTATTAAGACATTCCTCTATATTAATGATAGTCCGCGATAGACAGATGTTCTACGTGTGCTTAATTTTGTCATTGTGTGTCCCTTTTCTCAGGTCCAAATCCCTGCACTGGAGGAGCTCCAGGTGTTTGTTCCTTGTGATCTGATGGAACAACGGCTAGTCATCTTACAGCTGTTGAATGCAGCAGCTGGAAAGGACTGCTCGAAAAAAGAACCAGACGAGATCCCAGAAATTGAGGCCTATCTGCTCATTAGCAAACATGGAGTCGGAGACTCGACCACCGATGGCGCTTGGAACGAGTGGGATGGCACTATGCTCAAACTAGTACCTCAGATGGAGACTGTGGACACATTACGGGCCATGAAGGTATGAAGCTAGGCGTGTGATCTTCAGTTTAACCATAGAGTTGCACAGAAACACATATATATAATTATATATATATGTATGTGTGTGTATATGTGTGTGTATGTATATATATACGTATATATGTATATACACACACACACACACACACACATATATATATGACATAACTGAAAATTATATATATATATATATGATTGCTAGGTGGACAATCTGTTGCTAGTTGTGATGCAGTCAGCCCACCTGGTGACACAACGTAAAGCCTTCCAGCAGTCGATGGAAGAACTTCTCACCCTCAGCCGAGAGCAGACATCCAGCCAACCGCTTATCGTCTCTGCCTTGGAACAGCTCAAGGTGATGCAAACTAACCACCACTAACCATTTCTTTTAGCCGATGTTTGAGTTTTTAAGACCCACTTTCAAATCACATCATGCAGAGGTTTCAGTCTGTGTCACTTATCGCTGAAGTATATGCTTCTTTCTTCACACAATACAAATAAACATGGAAATCCCAGGTTTAAGGAGTGCAGACACTTTCGGTTTTGCTCCATAGACATGAGTTACATTGTGTGGTGATAAGAAAACATATATACAGGGCATCAGCAAACCGGATGTTTGCAAAGCAATTTTGGTTTGAGCTGCTCTTTTAAAAAGATTTTCTGTCCTTTCAGAATGAGGCTCTCCAGCTGTGCATCAAGATCAACACCGCTTATCGACCGTGTGGATTACATGTTCACATCAGAGTTTGAGGCTGAGGTGGAGGAGACGGAGAAGGCCACACTGCAGCAGTATTACAGAGAGGCCATGATCCAGGGCTACAATTTTGCTTTTGAGGTCCGAACCTGATGGGATTCTGTGTATATGAATGCTGCATAACACCTTAAAGTCACCACGAATCAAAATTTCACCACAGTTAGCAAAAAGCAATCCACCTGATTCAATCAATGTCCGATGGACAAATCGAGTTCTGCCATACATTTCACCGTATGTGTCACAATATGGAAGAAAAGAACATCACTTCTGGTTAATGTCAACTTAATGTCAGAACATGTGTTACTGTTGCCATTCCAGTTTTTTTGGCTGTTAACCAGAACTAGCGATGAGATGGTATCGTTTAGAGGTTGAACGTCAATGTGGGTTCCTGCACCCTTTATTCTAAAAACAAGTCTATTATTAGTTGGCTAATAAGCCTAAATTTTCTTCAGTGCTGTTTTTAATCAATGTTTATGTTAATTAGCACAAGAGTAGGGGGAAAATACAAACACTAAAAATATCTCCAATAGGCGCAGAACTAAAACAGATCACCTGTTCAAAAAACAAAAAAACCCCAGCAGTTTCAGTCAGATCTTTGTCAGGCAACATACAGATGTTCCTTGCTGACGTTCAAACTGACAACACACAGCTAAAAGAAGTTCAAGGGGGAAAAAAGCACATTATGGATAAAATGTGAAGTATGAAGAAAGCAAACACATAAGGATTTTTTTCTGAGTCTAATCAATTCAGCATATGTTTTTGCTTTACCACAGTATCATAAAGAGGTTGTGCGGCTGATGTCTGGAGAGTTCAGGCGGCGGATAGGGGAGCGTTACATCGCTTTTGCCCGCAAGTGGATGAACTTTGTCCTCACAAAGTGTGAAAGTGGAAGAGGCACTCGTCCAAGGTGAGTATGCTCTGTTCCAAAAACAAAGAGGGTGTTGTGTAATTCCTACATAGGCAGCTATCTTTCAGGGCATCTTAACTTTAAAACATCTTAATATAGAACAGTCTTCTTATAAGCATAGAAAACAGCACATATACAAGATTTAAGTTTATATATATATTTTTATTTTTTTCTATTATTATTATCTTCACCTTAGACGGAATGTGTATTAGACTTGTTTCAGTGCATTAAAGGATAGCATTTTCTTTATAGGAGGCAAAAAAAGTTTTTCTAAGGCCACTGCATTTTTGTGCTGCCTACATTTTGGAGCGGGAGTGCGTCTGTGCTGCCTTAACATGCTGTCTCTGTAGGAAGCTCACTAGGTTTTGGAGCAGAGCCAGTGTTTCATCCCACAGACATGCTAATGTTCAAAGAAAACGTTTCCAGCTTTCTCAAACGATATTGCCACCTTGTTCTTTTAACAAGCTTTTAAATGTTATATTATAGGTTACGTTTTTATTTTATCTCTAGGTGGGCGACGCAAGGCTTTGATTTTCTTCAAGCGATTGAGGCTGCATTTATATCAGCCTTGCCAGAAGATGACTTTCTGGTGAGATATCAATGCACTTTTGTTTTAATATCTGTTTTCGCAATTGCAATTGATTAATAGTTGTTAATCTTGTGTCTTGTAGAGTCTGCAAGCTCTGATGAATGAATGTATAGGGCATGTTATTGGTAAACCGCACAGTCCAGTCAGCAGTATGTATTTTAGTAAGTGCTCTCCTCTTCTGTGGTGTTTAAGGACACTGTTTATGCTCTTAGCTGTTGGTAAGAGTTTAGCAGTAAACTGATTATGGCATCTGATGCAAAATCTTCCATCAGGCACGCGAAACAGCCCTCGACCTGTCAAAGTCCCCCGTTGCCACAGCGATCCTCCAAACCCATTACTCTTTATCCCTTCATCTCATTCTGAGGCCTTCAGGTAGGTCATGCCCTGGGTCTTCAGCAGTAACACATCTTAAAGGCTTTATAATGCTTGTGCATATGTGCCTCCTATGCATGCCCTTGTGTTCTGTTTAAACTGGAGGAGGGTTTAATTAAATGTGTCACGCTGCGTTTAATGCTGTAGTTTATATTAGAGCTTTAACCACTATCTGTGCTGTAACATCTGTAACATAGAGCTTGATTCGGGGGTGTGTTGTGTTTTGTGTTCGTATGCTGACTTTAGAACATGTGTAAAGCTGTGCCTTATTTAATAATAAACGCTGGCACACATTCGCACATCATCCAAAGCAGAATGCTGAGGCCGTCAGTCTGTTTTTCCACCACAGCTCTCGGAGTCTCCGTCTGATCTGCGTCCCCAGTTGTGTCCCCAGGTCCCCGTCCCGCCCCTCCATTACCCCCAGGGGAACAGGGCCATGCCATCAAATCCTCCGGCGGCATCCCCAATGACACCAGGTAGTCAGGACCACCCGTTCTCAAACCCAGATGGAGCTCTGCAAGCATTGCATCCTTGTTAGAACAGCATTTCTCGTGGGTTTTGGGGTGCACAGTTAATTGGCAAAAATCTGAAATGTAATAAATGTTTCATGCCAACAACAGGATTATGGGTACCAGGAAAAACTTGTAACAGGCTTCTATTTCTTTAAAATGTTCAGTTTTCTCACCCAAGTCCACGAGAAAAGCATGCATTTTCTGAGTAATGCTGTTTTTACACAGCGTATTGTGAAATTAAAGAGGTCATATCACCAGGAATCAAATTTCCTTGAACTACAGAGAGGCGCTGCGAAAACAGAACCTTTATAACAACAACTCGGTACAAAAATATATATTTTTGAAACTGCAAAAATGACTCTACAACAGTTTTTGGATTTCATATGTCAGTAAGACAAGATATTAAAATGGTTAGTTCTGTTATGTTATAAGTGTCAGCAATGCTTTGCAAATTTGGGAAAGTTCGCTAAACCTTGTCCAGTATGTAGCGCGATTGTTATAGTTAGCTAAACCCATAAAAACATTTGTTAATTAAAATACAGTAAGCATTAGTCGAAATAAATCGCTATATGGGCATTAAAAATACTAAAAATGACAATTATTATTTTTAGATTTTACAAAAACAGAAAATAATACAAATAAAAAACAATTTATAAAAACTACAGTAGTCCTTAAGAAATCCCTGAATGTAGCATGCACTGCTCTGCATACACTTCTTAAAAGATCCCAATATTTAAGGGGACATCGGATGCCCATTTTTTAGCAAGTTGGTATGATTCTTTAGGGTCTTCAGGGTCCCGAAGGCTTCAATATTCTACTAGAGGGCAGTGCATCAGTGGTCATGGGCGGGGTCTGAGCATTATGACTGAGTTTAATTCAGAATCATTTTGTTATTATAATATTGTAAAGGTGTGGCATTATTGCAGGATGAGACAGCACAAATGATATTAGACGCAACAAAGCTTCAGCTCACGTGTAAGTGTAGAAAAATGCGCTTATGCTGTATTTCATTTCACGTGGAATTGGGGCATGAAAGGCTCAGCAGCAAAAGGCAGTACGACCTGTTAATCAAAAGGGAGAAAATAGCTATTAACGACTGAATTATTACACAAAAACATTTTTTAAAATAACAAGAAAAAAGCTTAAAATAATAATGGAAAAAAGAGAGTATGATATGACTTCTTTAAGTGCAACACATTTTAAGCACAGTACATGAAAGCGATGTAGTGCTGCTCCTCAAAGTCCTTGCCAGCTAGTTTGGATATACAGTCAGCCCACAATAACTGTCTTGATTCCACATTGCCGTGGACTTCAATTTTCTATAAGCCCTTAAGCAGATGATTTGCTTGAATGATAAATGTTTGAGCTATGCGACATTTACTGCGTCCAGCGCTTCCGTATTAATAGCCCCTGTTGAGGCATGCATTAGCACGCATAGTTGGCTTAAACACCCAGTTCCGCTGACATCAGGGACGTCACTGAAACAAAAATACACGTTGATCCAAGTGCATAAAGATCTCAAAGTGCGTTTAAGGAGCAACTCGCCTTTACGTGCGATTGCTCATTAGTTAATGAAATGTGAAAATATCTTATCCTGATCAGTACTCTGATATATTTCGTGTAACTCCCCGAAACCCATAGTGCCGCTCTCCACACGTTCTGCTTATGACCGCAATAAAAGAATGAGGCTGCATGTTGCAGTGATTTTACCACGGTTTGGCACATCAACAAGTGGAAAGGCTAAAACTCTAAACCATGGTAAAATCACTGTAATGCACGACGAGTGCCTTGTTGCTTGCCCGTAATAATCCGAATAAACAATTCATAGCAATATTACTATCTTTGAAGAGTCGTTGACAGATGACTTGTTCATTAACTGTTGTTGTGTATGGTTTGAAAGGGCTTAATGCTGATTCTTAACACTGCTGCGCGCTTTGAATAGAGCTGGCTTTTCCATTGCTGTGTGATGCATGTCATTATCTAACATGTGTTATTTTACCTATTGCATGCAGTGCGTCTCAACCTGTTACTGTCTGAATGAAGGTGGTGATTGTGTGTAAAATTTGACTCCCTCCTGCCACACAGGGGTTCTAGTGTACACGAGAACGACCGTCTCTCATCTGTGGCGGCGGAGCTGCAGTTTAAGTCCCTCAGTCGCCACTCCAGCCCGACAGAAGACAGAGAAGGTATCCATGCGTTATTTGCAAGTGTCTTTATTTTTATTTTTATTAAACGCATTCTGTAAGTTTTTTTTCTCCCGTATTTCCAGAGCCCTCGTATCCCAAAACAGACCCCAGCAGTACCGCCCGTCGCAGCTGGGAGCTCCATAACTTCATCAGCCAGTCAAAAGGTAAAATAAAGAAATTAAAATATGTAAAAGTTATTTAAAGTTAAGAGGCTAGATAAAAATACATCTCTGCAAAATAGCTTAAAATATGTATCTATATTTTCACACACGTCCTGTATGCAGTATTATAAAATGAATATTTACCTACAGTACACACATTGCTGTTAATACTTCTATGTGGCAAGAACTGATTTTAAGTGGCAGTAAAGAATTTTATATTTGCGCACATATTAAACAGCATTACAGTTTTCAGCATTGACAATAATTAGAAAGGTTTCTTAAGGATCAAATCAGCATGTTAGAATGATTTCTAAAATATTTGACGATTAAGACTAGAGTAATAATGCTAAACATTCAGCATTATTTGCCATCACAGGAATACATAATGTTTTATACGTTTGTATTGTAAAATATTTTGTCAGACAAGTAATTGCACGTATTTGCATCAAACATAGTTTTTGTTTATATTTATTATGTGTATATAAATACAAACACATGTATATATTTAAGGAAAAAATTTTTTTATATATCTAAAATAAAATAATGTAAACATATAAATGAATATGTATAATTTATAATTCAAAAATATTTTCAAATTATAAATTCTATGTGTGTGTGTGTATATATATACCTAATAAATAAACACTTGAACACACGAACACATTATGTAACCAAAAACTTTATTTTGAATTCAATTAATCATTTGACAGCATTAATACATTATTTAACATTATTACTGTTTTTGCTGTGTTTTGATCAAATAAATCCTGCCTTGGCAATAAAAAGAAAAAAAAATTCAAACCAACTACAAACATTCAAACTTTTAAAATTTTTTTCATACATTTTAACTAAAACATTTTAATATATAGAAATACGCCACATTGAGACTTCAGTAACTGGAACCAATTTTTAAATCAGTTTTGAATTGATTCACTAAAAGATTTTTTTTTTTTTTTTTTTTTTTTTGTAACTCCTCCTTGCTTTAACAGCTTTTTTAAAATGTATTATTTATTATTCGAATGTATCACGTAAGATTGGCAAATATAATGTATTTAGCCACCCTTTTTCTCCTTTTTATTTTTGTACATTTTAAACTTTGCCTGCAGACACGCAGCACGTCAGAGCCCTATGGAGGCAGTCTGGCGCTCGCACGCATCTTCGATGACAAGCACTATGCCCTCATGAGGCAGCGAAACATCATCGGACAGGTGTGCAACACCCCCAAGTCCTACGATAACGTCATGCATGTGGGCCTGCGCAAGGTCACATTCAAGTGGCAGAGAGGCAACAAAATAGGTCAGTGGAGATTGCTGTGTGCAGATTGCATAGTAGAGGCCTTTATTGTTACGCTTACCTAACACTTTTTCTTTGCCGACAGGCGAAGGGCAGTATGGAAAGGTTTACACATGCATCAATGTGGACACTGGAGAACTGATGGCCATGAAGGAGGTATGTGCTCGAGCATGTCTATTAATTTGTATGTAAATTAAATGCGACGCACTGTAAGTACTTTAATAACTGTAACCGACTTCGCTTCCAGATTCGCTTTCAGCCCAATGACCACAAAACCATAAAGGAAACGGCGGACGAGCTAAAGATCTTTGAAGGAATCAAACATCCCAACCTTGTCCGCTACTTTGGTGTCGAGTTGCACAGGGTAAAAAGCTTTGCGTCTTTGTGTTATATGTCTCTTCTGTGCTTTTATTCCTCATTGTTCCACCTTCGCTGTTGCAGGAAGAGATGTATATCTTTATGGAGTACTGTGATGAAGGGACCCTGGAGGAAGTGTCTAGACTGGGTCTGCAGGAGCATGTGATCCGTCTCTACAGCAAGCAGATCACCACGGCAATCAACGTGCTCCACGAACACGGCATTGTTCACCGTGACATTAAAGGTGCTCGTTTATCGCTTCATTTGCTTCAATTCCATTTTCTCAATTATTCAAATGATAGATGCCTTTCTGAGATGCAGATGCACAAAATGACATTTTCGCAATTAGCTAGTTAGTGGAACGTCAGTGCAATAATTAATAATTATTTTATTGCAACGCCGTTTGTTATTGTTTACTTTCCAGGAGCCAATATCTTCCTCACGTCGTCGGGCTTGATAAAGCTTGGCGACTTCGCTGCTCGGTGAAGCTGAAGAACAATGCTCAGACGATGCCTGGAGAGGTGAACAGCACACTGGGAACAGCAGGTGAGAGACTTGAAGTTGTAGTTCTCAGGTTTAGACGCCAGAGGGCATGTCAGACCTTTTTTTATATAAGTATGGTGATGTGTCCTAAAGCCATACCTGACATACCACATCTTTACTGTACTGTTTACATGTGTTTTTGTTGTTGTAAAACTCTGTGAAGCGTGCTGGAGGTCTGAAGTATTTTCTTATCACCAGCGCTGTCAAAAATTAAGCACAAAGGAGTATCTTATGCTTTTATTATGGGACTGTTGTATCTCATGATAATGGGTCTCTTGGCAAACTGAAACATTTCCTGGAAGACATCACACTGTCAGAGTTTCATTATAGTTTCATTTTAGTGTTATTTATGTGCTTTAATAATATGTTTTGTCGTAGTTGTTAAAATGTTTCAGTTTTCAAGTTTTTGCTTTTATTATTTTATCTAACTTTATTAGTAAGTTTTAGTTACTACTTAATGCTGATTTACTTATTTTCTTTTAGTTGCCATTTTCATTTTTGTTGAATTTCTCCATATAATATTATTAATCGTTTATACTTTATACTTTTTCTATAAATTTCAATAAACTAAGGTTTAACAATAACAACACAACAATTACCTCATCACATTATCAATACATATTAATGTTTAACAAATGGTAGCATTTTCAAAATATAAAAGAAACTTAAGTGTTAAAATATATAAAATGCTTTAAGCTAAAATTAAATATTAATATTAGACAGAAAAATAATGTTGCATTGACATCAAATAATAGATTAAGTACTATGATTAACATACTATAACTGAAATAAAAGATAAAAAAAAAGAAAATAAAAAAGTGCATGAATTGAAACTAAAATTAAAACAGTAAATATACAAATAAAAGCTAAGTAAAAACTTAAAAGAACACTATCTGGCATCTGTAGCATTATGATAATTACTACAAAACGCATTGTTTTCTCTCTGTTTTTTTAGCATACATGGCTCCTGAGGTCATCACAAGAGCAAAGGGTGAAGGTCACGGCCGTGCTGCTGATATCTGGAGCCTTGGTTGTGTTCTCATAGAAATGGTCACTGGAAAGGTAAAAACCTGGAATTTCTGCATATTTTATGCCCGAGTTTGGTTCTGGATTTATCCATGTGCCAGCATTTCCTAAACTGGTTTGAAGAGGGCTATCTGTTGTGGAAACATGTCCATCCTGCGTTCATTCAACCCCAAATCAAAAGGAATTTTCTGGGCTTGTCTAAGCGCATGCCTAAACAACCAAACTGGTACTGCTAGATAGGGCTTCTTCAAATGAAATTAATCACTGACAACAAAACAAGATTCAGTATGGGTATTCAAAAGTTTATTGTTTTGTAGTAGCATCATTTAGAGACTTTTTTTTAGTGTGTATAAAAACAAATACAAACATCAAGTTGCTTTAAGTAACCCATGTTCTGTTTGTTTATTCAGAGACCTTGGCACGAATATGAGCATAACTTCCAGATCATGTATAAAGTGGGAATGGGCCACAAACCACCCATTCCTGAAAAGCTGAGCACAGAGGGGAAGGACTTCCTGGCCCACTGCCTGGAGAGTGAACCGAAGCGGCGCTGGACCGCTAGTGCCCTGTTGGACCACCCCTTTGTCAAGGTATAAACTCCCTCTCACCCATACAGCTATTTATATCCTTCAGATGATTCATAGGTTACACATACGCAAAAGATGAGGCGCTGGTTTTCCGGTGCCAGATTTGTACAGAATGCCAAATTTCCAATCTGTTACCCAAATTAGTTCCAACCAGCACTTCTAGTGCATCCACCATGTTACACTTTGAGAAAACATGAAAGCAGACGCTGACGCAACTAAATTCTCACTTTGAGCACTAAACGCAAACAACCAATGATTTATTTTAGTGATGCACCAAAAATCTGGCAACTAAATATGGACGATAACTGTGTGATCTTCATCTTCACATTTTTAATGGACGTTAATCAGTTATCTTTTATTCCATGCTGTTTTCAGTTGATACATGAACAAAACTATTTGTACTAACCCCAACATCCAATAATCACAATAAGCTCTGCGTTACTTTACTATTATGCAAAGTCTTAGCTTTAAAATTTGGTCAATTTAACAAAATTCGATTAATGAATGTCATTTTGATTGTCTTTAACAACGATTTGTAGTAGTTTTATCGTTTTTATTTGCATGATTATCAAAGAAATATGCTCTTATTGTTTTTTTTAATTCACTTTGGGGGCTAGTTGAAATTTTGTTTTGAGGGGGAAAAAAATGGTGTAACAAACATTTTGGTGCATACTAATTACAGAGGGGTGAGGTAGACCACAACATGCTGTCACCTGATTGGATGAGGCTGATGGAAATAGCACTAACATGTCTTTTCAACTGCAGGTCTGCACGGATGAAGAGTGACGGGGAAAGACGTGTATTCTCTTAAATGTTTACATAAATGCTAGCACTACTTCACACAGCATGAGGGAGGAAGAAGGAAAAACAGACACGCTCTGCTCGATACTAGCCCCTCGCGACATTAAAAGCTGGGCAAGTCTTACATGTACAGTAACATGGGATGAAATGTGCGAGTGCGTTATGTACATACTGTAAGAATAGGGTTAGGGTTTTTCTTTGTACAAAGCATATTGTAAAATTGAAGTTTAATAGCCACTTTGTTGGTGATTGAGTCACAGGGAATACATGTTAGGAGACTTTAATTCAAGGGACGCTCTCACACAAAGCATCAGAGAATGGGAGATGGAGGGAGTTTGGCATTGACTGACTGTATGTATAATTTCAATGAGTATTCACTGAAGAAAACATACAAACCTGGGGCTGAAAGTCACAGTAGACAAGATTTTAATTTTCTTTTGTTAAAATTGTATTTTTGTTTGCCTTGCTGCAGAGCCCACTGTTAACAAGTCATATTTAAGCCTATAAGTAGTTGTGCTGCGTCGGCTCAGCCTTGTGCTAGCCAACGGCGTGCCTTTACCATCTGGGTGTACAAGAGCATAATCAACCAATGAGAGGGAAGAGGCCAGTCTGACTCCGCCTTTCTGCTGCTGCTGCACTCGGACGGGTGGACAAATATGCTCTTACAAAAGCATCAACTGCTGGTTCTCTGCTCCTCCAACAGTGTTTGCAATATTTAAAAAAAAAAAAAGAATATTAATAAACAGACCGTTTTTAAAATGGCCTACTTGTCTTTTTATAAAAAAAAAAAAAAAAAAAAAGCCTTGACATGTAAATCAAAACAGAAAAGTGTTTTTAAATTATTCAAACGACTCTTTATGTGGCAACTTCCTCGAGTTTCATTCATGAAAGAGGTTTCACTTGGCTAATGCCAGTTTCTGTTGTGAAAATGCCCTCACGACCGTTCAGTAGCTTGATCTTGTCGCCCGGTAGATGTTTCAGTTGTTGTTCATTTGCATCTCTTTATTTCGTAGTTGGAACCCTTGTCAATTTCAGTCTGTCCGATCATCCAGCGGATACCAACTGACACTGAAAATAAAAGTGAAAACTTATGAGTTAGTTACAGCACGACAGCCAGTCACATTAGCATGCCTCAGTAACTAAACTAGGGCTACAAGCACTCGGGTTCATAATGTCATTCATTAGATCGGTGGTTCTCAACCAAGGTTGCCAGGGGAAAAGGCTGACAACCACTTTATTTGATCATAATACAAACAGGGTTCCCACGGACATGGAAAACCTAGAAATATCAGGAATTTTAAGAGGAAAAAATCAGAACGCTACAGATCCACTTATACAAGGTTAGATCATCCACTATCAATTACTCAAGTTAGTTTTCCCCAGTAATCATAACTCATTGAAATTCCTTGGTCAACAGGTGTGGGAACCCTGTACTAAGTAAAGGAGAAATGAAAACTTGAAATGAAAGCTTCATTTAAACAATATCTAGTAGATGATTTCTTACATCATATCTGAATAATGTAGTTGTGCATTTAGTGTTTAGATGAAACTTTAACATCTGAAATGAATCTTTAATCCTGTGCTCACATGCTATGATATTTAAGGGCACTTTAAATGCATTAAAATGCGTCATTCGTTCATGCGCTTATGAATTGATCAGCATGCAGTAAATCTAGGTGAAAAATTGTTGATATACTTACTGCTCTAGCACCTATATGGTCTGCTTTATGTTTTTATTTTTTGAAAAACAGATTGGAGGAAAATAGCAGCAGTATATAATTCCATTGTTGCTTGATGACAAAAAAAAAGATTGACCAAAAAATAAAAATAATCTGCTGCAGTTTTGCCATTAGTTACACCATCTTAAATTGTAATCAATATGAAAATACCATCACACTCCTTTTCATTTATCTCAAGTACCTGCTAGACAGAAGAGCGATGTACAGACGACAGTGAAGGTGGATCCTGATAGCAGCAACTGCAGAAGTAACATGCAGAGAGGGTAGACCAGCAAACAAACCCAGAAGAGCCAGTTCAGCAGGGACCAAGGTCGACGCGGAGGGCTTGTAATGGGACCCGGAAAACGCCCTGTCTGTCTATAATGCTCTTGGAATTCATCCTGTGTGAGATGACGCAACAAAAATGACTCGGTGCTCACCCTCATGTTGTTCCAAACCCGCAAGACCTTCATTCATCTTCGGTACACAAATTAAGATATTCTGATAACAGGTGAGAGCTTTCTGACCCTGCATAGACTGCAATGTAACTACTACGTACCGCTACCAGGTAAGAACATCATTAAAATAGTCAATATGACATCAGCCGGTAAACCTAATTTTAGGCAGCTACAAGAATACCTTTTGTGTGCAAATAAATAAATTATGGGTGAATTACTCAGTACAGACTATTTTAATGATGTCTTTACTACCTTTCCTGTGGTATTCGCACTGCCGTCTATGCAGGGTCAGAAAGCTTGCACATTTCATAAAAAAAAATCTTAATTTGTGACCTGAAGGTGAACAAGGGTCTTGCAGGTTTTACATGAGGAGAGTAATTAATGACAGAATTTTCATTTTTGGATGAACTATCCCTTTATCCCTTTTTAAAAAAAAAAAAAAAAAACTAATTAATAAATAAAACATTAATACATATTAAAATAAATAAATACACCTCCACCTAATGCAGGTAGTGCACTTACTTTTCCTGGTAGAGTTTGTGAAGCCAGACGGCACATTCAGACTCGTCCTCTGGGATCGTGTCCAGAGGAATTCGCCTAATAAACACATGACGGTTTATCTTGGTGTTGTAACTGACAATGTATTCATATAGTAAGTCATTAAACTAAAGCATTTATAAATGATTATGGAGACTGCATATTGAACTTTGTTATAGCGGGACACATTATCACAAAGCATTTAATAAACAACAGGCTGTTAAATCTTGCCAAAGGACGATATGGAGAAATGTTTCTTTCATTCATACCTCACATATAAATCAGCATGGTACTTTTTCCCGTTGAGTACCCCTAGTAAAGTTGGCATTTCGTTGTTTCTGAAATTAAGTGTAGAATCGTACACAGCAGTAACTACAGAGGAGACACAAACCAAGTCAAAGCCAGATGTTGCTAAATACATTTAAAAGTAAATTCAAAAACATCAACAGACTATGGGTTCATCATTAGTTAAAGGACAAGAAGCTCTCACCCGTTTCCTCTGAGGTTCTGGACCGTGACACAAAAGCCCTTGGTCCGAGGTAGAAGGTGGTACTTGAGTTTGGGGAGACCTTTCTTCTCTGCCACCTCCATACTAATCTTGTGCTTCTTTTCTGTGAAGCGTGTGCCCTCACAGTGCAACAGGAACTATAGACGCATCATAAAAATTTATATCAACCACAGGAGACAGAAAAGAAAAAAATAAAGCTAAAAAAACTAATTGTGTAATTGTTTAGGAAGTATTAATTCTTGTGAATAAATGTATTACCACTACTTTCCATGGTACCTTTTATAAAGCTAAAACAAACTGTCATCATGTGGAAATATTGTGTTTATATATATATATATATATATATATATATATATATATATATATATATATATATATATAAAAAAATAAAAAAACTTTTTTGTTCCACAGAAAAAATTACATAAGTGTCAGTAAATCATGACAGTATGTTCATTTTTGTTTTGACAGGTTAACAATTGCTTTAATTAATTGTGTTTAAAATAATAAAAAAATAAAAAAAATCTGAAATATAGCAAAATGTCCAGAATACAATAAACAAGGAGATTGTACATATATACCCAAAAGTTTTCTGGGTAATCCCGAAGGTTGTGCAGACTTTGCACTACTGTCTTGCGATCCTCTTCCCATTTCCTCTTGCAGAAGACGATCTCTAGGAAGTACCACATCCAGCCGATCACAGGAACAAAGGAAAGTTCCTTTTTGCCAACACCTTTGAGCTCTAAAAGCAAAAACATGACAATTACATGACAGTGTAACAGTTTATTTGCGTCATTATAATATTGAGTCTACAAAATGTGTATTGCTACAAATTTAGAACTATTTTGAATCCCATACTTCTTATGATGTGAGAAAGTAAGTAGCTATTTTTGACTTACTCCTAAAACGCCAAATCTCTCACAGAAGGTCCAGCCTGTCATGAAATCGATCTCAAAATTATGATTAAGGACAACAATGGCATTCTCTTTGCCATAAAGTTTATAGCTTTCTGGATCTGTGTAAAGTGTGCATTCTGTCCCAGACCACCACTCCAACAATGCCACCAGTTCTGAACAAACACAAAAAAAAATACACACTGAAATGTGACGCGTATATTCAGAATTCATTTATATGAAGTAGTCCAACAAGTTCATCATCTTTGTAAGCATGTAAATAGATGGTAGAGCAATTTGCAATATTCAAAAATGCCTATTCCTGTTTTGTTTCCATCAGCACACCACTGAGGTTTTTAAACAGGAAATAGTGGATTTAGCTTTTGTCTTGAACAGGTGAGACGTGGTATTGACGTTCTCCATGACTGCAACAAATATTATTGACCTCCTACTATTTTTGGGGATTTTGGCATTTCAAGCTGTGCTTCTTTTTCAGCGCAGAAAAAATAAGCACAGGAAATGTATTGCATCACGGCTGATAATGTCAGTATCCTTCTTTGGAAGAAGTGAGCTCACATGACAGCTTGTAGGACTTACGGCTAGAAATGGAATAACCCAATCTGCAGTTGATCTTGCGTGCGAGCTGCTTGTTAAAGGGCCACAGTGGTAGAGTACAGAGCTGCAGCAGGTTGATAATGAATCCACTGACTAGGAACACGTAACAGATAATGAGATGGCACAGCAACTGAGTTTTTAGCACTTGAACAATTCCCATCCTTATCATGCAGTCTTGACGTCCCCAGTCTCCGCTATATCCTCTGCAGAGAGAAAAAAAAGATAAATATTAATAACTTTGACAGCTGTCTCATATTAACCAGAACACTGTTTTCATGAATAAAGATGGAAACGCCTCCTAAAATATGTTGCACCTGTAAAAAACTGTATTTGAAATATGAAAATACCTGAAATACCTGAGCCAATATTCAAATAGTATGGTTGCAACAAAGAGGAATAAAGTTCAGGGTTTTTTTTTTCATTCCTTGTTTCCACGCCAACCCATTTGAATGATGTGGAAATAGTTAGTACTCTCCCCAATCCCCATATATTATATATTGTGGTTTTACAAACTTCTAACTTTGCCAAAAGCTCTTTTTGTAATGCCGAATATCTCACCTAGTAATGAGAAAAACGGTTCACATTGACACCAAAACAAACAAAGCATCATAAAAGATGTCCATTCTGACTCAAGAACCTGTGTGACTGGATCATTAAGCCAATGAGTCCAGCCTTTTTTTCTGTTTGAGCGAGTGAACTGATAAAATCTTGTGAATGGTATAGTTTCTGTCAAGAGCCACACAACTCAAACACTTTGTGAGGAATGTGGTCTTTTATTATTGTGGGGGATGTGCCATTTTCTAGAGTAAACAGTTCATTTCGGAGCAATGTTTGTGAAAAAAAATAAGACCATTAGCTGGCACAAGGAGCAAGACGAGACCTGTCCCTATCGTTACTGTCAGCTCTTACACGTGAAAGTCTCTCAGTACACAGGGCAAAGGCTGAAACCGAAATGTCACAGCGTTACTTATGTTGGTGTGTGTCTACTGTGTGCTTTGGCATAAGCACATTCAGTCTGAGGGCGCAATGTTATCTGCACACTATCTGCTAGTGGTCACAGAAAAAAAAAAATGTGCGAACTTTGATTTAAATCAAATAGTTGCAGTCATACAAGTTTGATCGAATGTAAAACCTATTTGCATTAGACCAGGGCATTTTGATTTATTCCAGTTACTCGAATCTTTTGCATCACTTCACTGAATTGAGTAGTTCACCGAGTTATCTTGTTAAAAACGAGGCAACAAGTGATATACGGCATTACAAGAGAGTCTTTTGTTAACGAACAGTGTTGACAAATATTTGCATTCATACTTTAGGAGTGAACCAGATTCTTTTAGGTTTACAAAAATGCAAAGTCAAATCGCATTGGACCGGGGGATTTTGATTCATTCCAGTTACTCAAATATTTTGCATCAGTTCACTGAATGGAGTCGTTCACTGTTTTGACTCACGTTTAGCAATTACCTGGCAACAAGTGATTTTAAAAGCATTACAAGTCACTCGTTAAGTGATTTACTGTTGATCGCAACACAAGCGATAATAACCTTATAATTAATAAGGAAAGTAATAAATAAAATAAATGAGATGACTCATTTATTTTGATACTCCGGCGAAGGGGTTTGTTTGTTCATTAGGTTAAACCAATGAAAGAATCATTCATAACCGGTCTCGAAAGCTATTGGTTGGTGTTACAGTCAGTGCACGAATTATTCAGAAGAGTCACGCGCCTCGAAAGCAAAGAAACTATAAAAACATAAGTCAGTGCGTAGAAATAATCAAAACTATTTATTTAATTTAAAGTGGAGAGGAACTACTAATCTGTACTAGGTCTACACTACAGGGTGCGCCCTTGTTAAGTTACCAGTTCAACCTGATTTAAACTTCACACTCGCCGGCAGGTAAAGTTAGTCTAAAGCTGTCAATTCGCCAAAAAAAAAAACAAAAAAACAAAGCGACATTTTTAATATTGGCGTATCAATACATATTCGCGGAATTAAAAAAAAAATCTCTTATGGTCATTTGTGCGTTTCCCTTGCATGTTTCGTTTTGCTTGCCTTGGTGCCATGAGCATCAAGAGTGAACAGACAGCCATTGAAAACAACAGGCAAAACTCGCGCACATGTTAGGCACAGAAAGAACGATACTTTCATCTTTCCCCAGAAAACAAAACGTTACCTTTTTTTCCCCTTGCGCGGTTAGTAGCAGAGGATCCGTCTCATCGCATGGAGCTAACTGGAGAGCGCGCGAGAGATGTGAGTCTTGAGGATGTTTAAGTTGGGCAGAAGAGATTCCAGCGCTGGTGAGCGGAATATGAGACCACACCCCGGCATAAGACGCTGCTCGAAGAGCGCTGGAACGTAGGCAGGAACTTCAGAGGGTCATTATGTCATTTCCTCTGTCTCGAGCCAACGCTGCCTCAGTGTCCCTACACAGGTTGCTTCCCACTGCTCACTTCGACCGGCAGTTGAAGGTAATTGCCAAACACGCTGGCAACCGTAAGACATCACCTCAAACGTGGGCTGTACGACGCCAATTATCAAGGCGAGTGCGCCCTCTACTGGACGAGAAGGGTTTGGGCTTCATTTCAGAGACAAAAGAAAGCGTCTTTGGAAAGAAGCTCATTGTTTTCCCGAGAGAAACAAAAGGCACGTTTTCTGTGGGGAGACAAAGGTCTGATAAGATATTAGTAGCTGTACATTTTGCATGAGTAATGTTTTGTTTGCAGTAGACAAAGAATTGACATGCTTTTCTTTGTTTCTAAGCCTCACATGACAGCTGTCAGAATTTGTATTCAGGCACAATGATAGCCTAAGTATTAGTGCGGAGATCCAGCCTTGAGAAATGCATCATTTTTGTCAGAATTCAGTATTTATTTATTTATTTATTTATTTATTTATTTATTTATTATACCATTCTTGAAGGGATAGTTCACCCCAAAATTTAAATTCTGGCATGATTTCCTCACCCTTATGTCTTTCTGAATCCGTATGATTTTCTGTTATTTGTCGAGAACAAAAGATAATATTGAAATATTATATTGTAAAATGTCTCTGTTCTTTTGTCCATGCTCTAATTAGTTGTCTAATATTTTTTGGACTCTATAATAAAAACCAATAAATGTGACCCGGACTACAAAACCAGTATCTTGTATTTGGACCCAGGACCAACATTTTCTACCAACTATTTAAAAATCTGTAATCTGAGCGTTAAAGAATTGAGAAATTGCATTTAAAGTTGTTCTTAGCAATGCATTTTAAATAATCAAAATAGTACGTTTTGATGAATTTATATTGAAATGTACAAAATATCTTCATGGTACATGATCCTTGCTTAATATACTAATGATTTTTGGCATAAAAGAAAATCTCTAATTTTGACCCATACAGTGTGGCTATTGCTACAAATGCAAATGTCATTAGGATCATCATGTTGTAATACAAAGGTTCTGGCCTCCACTGATTAGACTATGATTGAGGTCCACTTTCCACTCAAAGCTCTTAGCTTTGCTTTCATTTCTCGTGACATTAAGATAAGCTCTCCACCAGCATCAAAAGACCTGCTATGACATGAAAAACATAATTTATTCAGTGATCCACAAACCATGTGGAAAGGCCATTCAAGTATGACACTTGATACAAAAATAGTAACCTCTTCACTAGAAGGAAAAAATGAAATCTCTTTTTGCCTGCCATTATTCTGGAAAACAGACTATTCAGACTAAATTGGCTGCTTATGAAAATAGCCAAGCTATTCACAAATACCCTTCACATGTTGCATCCAAATTAATGTATTGTTGATGGAAATGCTCATCTCTACCAGCTTTGAGAGCAATTTGTGGTTGATAGATTTAAATGAAGACTCTGGGGGAATATGATGTTTACCAAGGATGCCCTGGCTGATTTAAGGAGTTACTGAGGTTATCTGAAGCCTAATGGCATAAAAAAAAAAATCACTCAGCAGAGGAAAGCTGAAGGTCAGGAATAGTCGAAGGGGAAGATATGCTGAAATGCATGCAGTGCATATTGAAAATCTCAAAATTGTCAAAGGATATAGTTATACTTACTATTATCCTTATCTAAATATTTCACCGGGGACACTTGATTTTAAAATGTAAAGAGATTAAAGGTGTTAATCTCGTCATTATACATCACTATCACGCTATTCCCCTATTTGATACAATACTTTGGATAAAAAGTTAATTGTAGTCCTATTTGAGCCATAATGTGCTGAAAAAGCAGTGAATATAAGTGTTCTGACAGGTTGGCTTTTTGCCCGTTGTGACCCTAAATTATTAGAAAAAAAAATTCATGAACTTTGAAAAAAAAAAAAAAAAAAAAAAATCAACAACAACGTAACCTGCATTTGTATAACGTGTGTATAAATAGACAACGTAAAATATTTGCTTGTGAATACAGTTGCAATTTCTTATTAGCTATTAGCTTACAAAGCTGCGTTTTAAGTTTAAATAATATTTCTTCTCTTAATCGCTCAAAATATAAGTATTAGGTTGATAGCTGGCAGTCACTGACACCGGCTCGTGCGCCTCACGCGCTATTGGCTGAAGAGAATTTCCGTCTGATGCCGGAAATGGACGTGGCAAGATGACAAAGTCCTGGTGCGCTTCCTGTTTTAACTCTAGTCAAACTATCAGCAGTTAGTTGGCTATTAGACCTCACGGAATACCTGTAGTGACCGTGTTTCTCACCCTTCTTCTCCAGCTCTTTCTCTCTAATGTCCCGATAGCGCTTTTGGAGGCTCATCAGGGGCGATGCGGGTGTTTTGGCGTTGGTTTTTGTTGCTGATTTTGGTCGGAGTGTCTGCAAATCGTGCAGGATCTCCTGTGTTTACAGATGAAATCCCCTTCAAAATCAAATGGCCCGGGGCAGACTTCACCCTGGTGAGTCCTGACATCTAATAAACCCAGACGTTGCATGGCAGCTGTAAATACAAACGTGTTTATTTAGTTGTCAGCTTGTAGGCTAAGGTCGACTTTATAACAGCTGGGTGTTGAGCTGTTTTGTTTTGAGTTGTCTTGTCGTGTTAATATTCTCTCTAACAGCATTATGAAGTCTTAAAGTACATAAATGGAAAGTAGAGCTGTTTAGTTTCTCATGAATTTGTCGGTTGCCTCTGCTGAAGCTAAACATGCACTAATATGTAATAATATCCGTTTCTCTGTAGTCAACGTCAGGAGGCCTGTACAAAGAAGATGACTATGTTATCATGACAACTACAGAAAAAGAAAAGTACAAATGTTTATTGCCGTCTTTGTCTGGCAACCAGGAGGTGTGGTTATGCATTGCTATTTTTTTTTGTTATTATGATCTTCTTGAGCCATTGTGGAACTGTGTATCGTTCAGTTCCATTTTATTAGAATAATTTATTGTCCGTCTCATTTTTGAAGGATGATGTGAAGGAGTATGATGGGCCGAGTCCAGCTGTGCTGCTGGAGCCGTTGTTCAAACAGAGCAGCTGCTCCTACAGAGTAAGTTTCATTTCTCAGTTTTGGTTTATAGTTTATAAACACGGTCATAAATTGCTTTTATTAATACTTTGACAGATCGAATCATACTGGACATATGAAGTGTGCCACGGGAAGCATGTACGGCAGTACCATGAGGACAAAGAGACGGGGCAGGTAAAATCATGAAGTTATGATGTATGCTGTTTAAGAACATTTCAGATTCTTATTTATAGCATTCAGAAATGCTATTAATTGAATGAATGCTATAAGTATAGAAATGCATACAGCACTACTCAAAAAACATTTTTGGCAATGTTTTTGAAAGAAGTACTTTATGCTCACCAAGTCTATATTTATTTTGTTATAGTAAATACAGTAAAAACTGTAATTTTGTAAAATATCATTACTTGATAACTAGATATTTTTAATGAATCCATCTCATGTGGATGGATTATATTAATATTAGTGCTGTCAAATGAGTCAAACGATTTATCGCATCCAAAATAAAGTTTATATTTACATAATGTGTATATTTAAGTATATATAAATACAAACACACGTACATAAATGCTTAAGAAAAATGTTCATAATAAATGCACACCGTACATAATGCCCCCACATTTTAAAATGCACAAGTCAGAATTTTTTGAATTTTTACATAAATATTATTTCACACTGAATTATTTCGACCAAATGTTGTCGATTTATTCTCTGAAAACTTGAAACCTTAAAAGTGGACTCTTTACTTACATTGAATGTGCTTTCTATGGACATAAAATCCCTTTTGTGTTTTTTTTGATACAGATATCTTAATGTCTTTGACCAGCATATATTATGTGAACAAAAACATTTATTTTGGATGCCATTAATCACTTGACAGCACTAATCCAATTACGTTTCAGTTGTCTTACTTGTCTCTGGTTCCTCAGAAGATCAACATTCAGGAATACTTTCTGGGTACCATGAAAAAAGAGAGTGCAGGTTGGTTAATTAAGCTTTTTAAGTTCTTACTATGATTTCTTTTACATATTCTAGTAAAGTAATAAATATTTGATCAATACATTATATGCTCCTTAAGAATCAGAAACGGAAAAATCCAGTGACTCTGAATCAGAAAGATCAAACGTCAACACACAGGTTTGTAGCTATTAAATATAAAGATAGGAAACTTTGTCGTATTAGTATGTTTTTTTTAAAACTCTCTTTGGGTTCCCAGGTGCCAACTAAGAATATAGAGGGTCAGCTGACACCATACTATCCCGTAGAAATGGCACATGGGACTGAATGCTCTCTGAGACAGAATGAACCTCGCTCTACCACGGTGCTGTACGTCTGCCACCCAGAGGCAAAACATGAGATCCTCACGATCGCTGAGGTCATCACCTGTCAGTATGAAGTAGTGGTGCTCACACCCCTCATCTGTCCTCACCCGAAATACAGGTACATACACGAACACATTCAAAGTCAATTACCACTTTAAGTCCTTTGTGACATATTCCAGCTCATCTTTCCTCAGGTTCAAGTCGTCCCCAGTGAATGACATCTTTTGCCAGGCTCTGGGTGGCTCCCCTCTTAGACCTCAGAGTCTGTCCCAGCTGGATCGTGAGCAGGAAGAGCTGCTCAAACCACCGTTCAGCTCAAGCACCGAAAGAGATCAGAGAGGATCCAGGGTGAGTACGCATCTGCCCTTTTATCCTCAAACTAATAGGAGAAGGGGGCCGTAATGAACATCTGCTACAAAAGAGAGTTCTAAAAAGTGTATAAAAACGTATTCAATATAAATTATTATTGTAAAAATATATTTTTTAAAAATGTAATTCCTGTCTCGTTTGCTAAGGAGGATTCATCTCCAGTGAAAGAAGAGGCGTATACTTCTACCCATAAGCCCCTGACAGTGGGTGGGCAAGCCCAGGTCACAGTTGGCACTACCCACATCTCTCGTTTGACTGATGAGCAGCTGATCAAGGAGTTTCTGAGTGGCTCATACTGTCTGCATGGGGTGAGGGTGAATGGAAGGATTTGTTTGACTGATTCTAGATCTTTAAGTTGGATTCCCAGTTTAGCATGTTTGTTTCTGTCTAGGGTGTTGGATGGTGGAAGTATGAATTCTGTTATGGAAAGCATGTCCATCAGTATCATGAGGTAAGAGTTATGAAGTCTTTAAAATCTTTAGGCAAATATAATGTAATTCATATATGCCATTTATACAGGACACGTCCTGGCCATGATTTTTATGTTGTCTAAAACATCCAAAGTAGTTTGACCAATAACATGTAGGTATTGTACACAATCGACCAGTCGTGGCGCGAAGGTGAGAACGATCAAAGCAATGAGATTGTATGACCTGTATGGTCACCCTGGATTAATATCTGGATTATTAAAGAAGATTAATGATGGATAATGGGAGCTAATATGCATTTTGTGCATTTGTTTGAAGGATAAAGAACAAGGAAAGAACATTGTAGTGGTGGGCAGCTGGAACACTGAGGATCATTTTAACTGGGCCAAGAAAAACGTGGCTCGATCTTATCATTTGAAAGATGATGGAGTACAGAAAGTCAAGTATGATTATATTTACCCCACATATTCCTGTACATGTATAAATATGATAGATCTGTGTATCTCATTTTAATGTCATGTTGCTATCAGGGTCGTATCACACTTCTATGGCCGTGGAGATGTTTGTGACCTAACAGGGAAACCGAGACAAGTTATAGTCAAGCTCAAGTGAGATGCCCAAACTTCTAAACGCAATGCAGTTTTTGGGTTTTTTGAATGCTGCCGCTAATACCTACCTGTTCTGTCTCAGGTGTAAGGAGTCAGAGTCTCCTCATGCTGTTACAGTTTACATGCTGGAACCTCAGACCTGTCAATATATTCTCGGGGTGAGTGGCAAACAAAATGTCTTTTGAGATTTGACTGCAATTTAGATTTTTAATGATGTGATCATTTCACGTGGATAATCCGTATCTTGGTTATCTTTCTACCGCAGGTTGAGTCACCCGTAATATGCAAGATCTTGGACACTGCAGATGAAAATGGACTTCTTTCAATTCCTAGCTAGCCTATATGGAGGAGATGGTTAGTTTGGAGAATGAACAATATTGAGGCAGTATGATGCTCAGAGGGTGAGATAAAAGTCTAGTACTTCCATAGATTCATGGTGATAACATGGACTTGCCGAATCTCAGACCTCCACCCTTTGAGAAAGTCCCTCAGTGACTGCACTTTCTGTTGTTTGAAGACTAAACAAGGAGATCTGAAGAACCTTTTACACCTGCAGATGCAGCTAGGACTGAATTCTCAATGTTTTATTTGCAAATCTCAAACGTGTTAAAGAATATTTTTTTTCAGCTTTTTTCATGCTTTGGCACAGTTGGTCGGCTGTGGGAAAGTCACTTTAAAAGTCTAATCAAATGATTAATTTATTAATCAATTGATTGTACAAGTTGGTCAACTGTTTTAAATGTACATTATTTATTTGATCAGAGTTCTGGTAGTTCAGTGCTTGCCATTATCACTGTGCAGATGGAGATGGTTATTACATGTTTTTAAAAGTGATTTAAGTAAGTAATTTTGCAATGCAAAGTGCAAGGGAAAATACACTGTCTTGTACACAAAGGAAAGTGAATGTAAGTAAACGTTTTTTTAAATCATGAGTCATTGATTTGTTTACAATTTGTGATTACCTTCACTTAAATGTAACCACTTCCACTATTGTACAATAAAGTGTTTGGTGAAGGGCTCCTCTTAACTCAAGAACAAATTTATCAAGACTATTTTATTTCATTGCATTGCCTGCAATGCTGGTTGTTGCTCAGTCTGTACATGTTCAGTTGAATAAAGTATGAATTTCAAGTCCTTTCAGAAGATTCATTTACCACCTTAATGAATACACTGCGAAAAATGTGGATTTCTGGATTTTCTCGGGGTGAGTGGCAAACAATGTTTTTTGAGATTTGACTGCAATTTAGATTTTTAATGTTTCTTTTGATGTGATCGTTTCATGTGAATAACCCTTAACTTGGTTATCTTAATGAATACACTGCAAAAAATGTGGATTTCAGTATTTTTGCCTAATTTTCCCAGACACGTATATATTTAAGCACTTTTAAATCAAGATACATTTACTCAATATGCAAAATGATGCAAAGTCCTGTTTTCTGGAAAAAAGCCCCATCAAAATTATATTATACTCAATGAAAAAAATACCTGTCCCCTTATTACAATTAAAATTAAACCAGTATACTTTTCTAGACAAAATATCAAAAATTCCTATGGAGAAATAAA